>NC_056741.1:230995755-231038255 GCF_019279795.1 Protopterus annectens | reverse complement strand
TTGGACTTTATCAACGTGTATTTTTTGAAGTTTGTTTCAGGGGATAGGTGTTGTTCTTCTGAAAAGCTGCCAAACAAGTTTAGATTTTTGTGCAGTCTATAAGCAGCTGACTGTTTGAAACTTCGATTTGGGCTCAAATTCGCAGAATGAATTTACTTCCAGGAAAATGGCACATTGTGTACTTCAGGGGAACTTCCCGGGGTGCCTGTGAATCTAGGTTTCTGATGGCTAGGGTTAATGCAGCCATAGTTTATTTTTCACGCAGTTACACACTCTAGGGACCTAAATCTTGTCACCACAGTAAACAGAACATGCCAGAGGGATAGATTCCTGTCCCAGAGACTTCCCATACTCTAGAATAAACTACCTATCTATATCAAACAAAGCTCCTCATTAGCACTCTTCAAGAAAAATCTTGATGATTGGATGGGAAATAGGAAATTCACCCCGGGGATCACTTCTGTGGCTCTGCTTGACAGTGGCACAGGAAAATAATTTTCTTTAGTGGCAAAAGCTAGGGTACCTTTTTGGCTGGGCTTGTATAGGCCCTAGGACTGATAGCCTAGTACTTACCTATGAACCTATTAACCTATGAACCTAAAGGCAGAAAACATGTCCCATGCACTGTTGGTAAAGTGGGTACTTTTCCGTTAATGGGGCAGCAGTCAGAATATGAGGTTGAAGTGTCATTACTTTTTTGTAGAGTTCAGTTATTTTATTCAAAATGATGCACCAAACATACAGATGCAACTGTGTAAACATTTCAACAGGTGTAGTAACTTGTACAAGAAGGAAAACCTTCTATGGAGGATGTGTAAAGCATTTACTGAAGCTGACTGCTGAAGTGTGAAAAACTGGCTTAAGCAGCCTGTCTGGGAGAAACCCCAGATTCTGACTTCTTCCTCCTAAAAGCAACAGAGCACATAGCATGTTTCCCATACCGCCACCCCCCCATCTACTGCTGCAGTGTGCACCTTACTTATTCAAATCATCATATTCCACATGTGCATACAGGAGGGGAAAAAAGGGGTCTAAGAAATAGAATACAGAAAAAAATCAGAGCTTTATATAAAAGCAAGATTATCGTTTGTCAGATGTTCTGTAGAAATTTTAACAGGGCAGCAGTTGTCGCCAAATGTAAATGTTGCCATGAAATGTGAACACAGTCAGCCTTCCAAATCAGCACTTGTTCGCAAAAGGAGCACTTCACTATTTTTTCATGATACAACATCCGTGATGTACACCCTGGGCTGGATTCACGAAGGCTTGCATGGAGTCTAAGAGTAGAGTAAGACTCCATGCAGCCATCATGTCTGCCGAGCGATCCAAGAACAGCCGGTAGGGGCGTGCAACAGAGCACCCAAAACGAGTCTTAAACGGACAGGGCTAGGATATGCAAATTACCTCATTTGCAGCTGAAAGCTATGCAAATGAGGTAAACTTGTGATCCAGGAAGCCCGAACCAGTCCGAGTAAGAGTAGTATTATTTGCAGAAATGTACTCAGTTGACAACTGAGTACGGTTCTGCAAATAGCAAAATGGAGCCGTGACAGCCCCAAAAAAAAGGATGCATACAGTGGAGGAAGCATGCCAATGGCCAAAAATACGGCCATTGGCAATGGTCAATGATGCAAATTAAAAATAAAATAATTTTTTTTTATCCCGATCGCCGATGTTTAAGCGCAGCGCAGAGCAAACGCGGTACGCTGTAAAAACCAATAAAACAAGAATTAAAATCCACAAATGTGGATTTTATAGTAATCCTTAAATTATAATGCAAGGGAATGGCAGTCCGAAGACAACATGGCTACCAAGTAGAGGTTGCTAAGGGGGGAATCTCAGTCTAAGACATGTAACCAAGCATTAGTAGGCAATCCTATACAAATGAGGGTAAGGATAGTGAATCCCAAGTTTACATAGCAAATGAGCAGTCAGTGGAGTGTAGGAGTAGGACAAGGGGAGTATCAGAGTAGAAGATAGGTGACATCACGAGGGGGGTATGTATGATAGAAGTGAAGCTCATTGGAGCAGAGTGGCATGTGTATGCTGTCAGTTGCCCATCACTGGAAGAGGTGTGTGAACAGGTATCCCAGCTAAAGACAAGAAATTGAAGGTGTATGCTGTGGATAACACCAAAGTTTCTTGTAGAAGTGCTTGCAATGTGTATGTGTGCGTGTGTGCACGTGTAGAACCGAGTAAGACTGTGTGCACGCGTGTGTGCTTGTGTGCGCGCGTATAAGCTGGAGTAAGCATGTGTAAGGTTGTATAACATTGTGTAAGTGCGCTTGCAAGAATTAGCAAGAATAAGTTTTAGCAAGAATAAGCAAGTGTAAGTCCGTGTAAGTATGTCTGCGCTTGTGAGCTCGTGTGCGCGTGTTAGCGCTTGTTTGTGCGGCGCTGCCCCCTGAGGAAACAGAAAGGGAAAAGGAAGCACAACAAATAGTAGGAAGTTAACCAGGGAGTACTAGCAGAGCTAGCAGGTGAAAACAATTAGAAGCAGGCAATTACACAGGCAGTACACTAGCCCAGCCCAGCCCAGCACTTAAAAGTCTGCAAACAACATTCCACTATGTTTCCCACAGAGACACTGCAACACTGCAGAAAGCTAATAGAAGTGAAAACTGAAAAAGCTTTACTGAGACAAAGAAATGTTAGGGGCCACCATTGCTGTTATAAGGCGACATATGCAACAAGCTGAGGGTGGTGACAATGCAAATGCTGCTGGACAACCCACAGTGAGGAGACGGAGAAGAGTGTACAGGCCCAGGGTAACCTATCAGGGGCTACATGAGCTGGAGATAGTGGAGCACTATAGAGTGGACAGAGACTTCATGCAGCAAATTGTTGAGCTGTGCAGGCCACGCCTCACACACAGAACCAACAGAGGGGAACCCATCCCAGTGGAAACCAAGGTATGTGTTGGCCTAAGAATAATAGCAACAGGTACCTTCCAGAGACCAACTGGTGATATGATGGGGATATCATAGGCATCAGAATCCAGGGTACTGCACCAGTTCCTGGATGCCATGTCAGCACATGTTGGTGATCATGTATACTTCCCCAATTCCCGTGAGGTACTGGCCAGCAATATGCGTCACTTCCAGCAAATAGCGGAATACCCTGAGGCAGTGGGTGCAATTGACTGCACGCATATACACATCAAAGCACCAGCTGGTGAGCGGGGTACAGTCTACTTTAACCACAAGGGCTTCCCCTCCATCAACTGCCAGGTTGTGTGTGATGCCCAGGGCATAATACTGAATGTGTGTGCTGGCTGCCCTGGAAGCTACCATGATTCCCATACTTGACATCTGTCACAGCTGTACCAGACATTTGCCAATGGGGACATCCCTCAAGGTCACCTAGTGGGGGATGCTGGCTATGCACTGGAGCCGTGGCTGATGACACCCATCAGAAATGCACACACACCTGAACAGGAATGCCATAATGAGGCACACGCACAAACACGAAATGTAATCGAGCATGTGTTTGGGCTGCTCAAGTCACGGTTCCGGTGCCTGGACACATCTGGTGGAGCCTTGCAGTACTCACCAACTACATGTACCCAAATTGTCATGGTATGTGCTATGCTACATAATATGATCCTGTGAAAACAGCTGCAACAGGACCAGCATAGACCTGGGCCAAACAGCCCCCCACCATTGCCAAGGCCATCACAGGCAGAGCATGACTCAGAGGAGGAACAAGCTGAGCCTGCCTCAGTAGGCAGAAGGAGGCTTGCCCAGTATGCCCTGGCCTTGGCAAAGAGACAACGCATAGCACATACAGTGGCCCAGTAAGAACCCTGGAAATTATACCTCTCTCCGATATGCACAAAGAGTAAAAGGGATGTCTAACATGACACTACCTGTCCTCAAACACATATAGGGAGTGTAGTATGTGCATCTGACATAGGCAGCCCTGCAGCACCACCCGAGGCATGATTGCCATCTGTTAAGCAATATAAAGCACTAACTAGCACAACTGTGGTCAATGTTGACCAATATTGCCCAACATTCAGCAATGTTGGTTAACGTTAATCAATGTTGGACAAGCGTGGTCTACATTGGGCATGTCCGAACAAAAGCCAACATGCTCATATATGCCCACTGGCCCATAAGCAGTCATGTCTGCTCAGTTTGAAAACATAAAGCGGTGACAGGTCTCAAACCCAGGATACCGTGCACTATAGTCATAGTACTGAACCACTAAACCATGACAATATGTCAGTGGTCAGCCTGTATGAAGAAATGTCTATGCAAAAGTATCTCATGGAAACCCTGCAGGCATAGCATACTCCCCGTTGAGTTATGACACAAATGTGAGCCCTGCAGTAAGAATAGAACCTGATCTTCAACACACAGATAGTATAAATGTCAATAATGCACGCACATCTACAAATGTAGTGGACCTCAGACAGCAACATAATGAAAGGTCACACTGGGCATGCTCACACACTTGAATAAATGAGACAAATGTCAGGCGACAAAACACTGAAAGGAGGAACTGGGCATGCTCACACACTTAGGCCATGACTGAGTACAGCAGTGGGCCACACATATCCAGCAGTTGCATGTATTAACCCAGGAACCTCACACTATCCACCAATCTGCCATGTGCACACAGTTAAATGACAACAGACACATATATAATATAGAGGAACCCTGTCAAAACCAATCATGTTCTGCAGATACTCAGGTTGCTCATAGAAAGTGGGAAAGCAAAGAAGAAACAAAACCTGCAATCAGTATCATCATTAAACAATGTGCATCCCAAGCAGTATCACAGGTCCAGAGGCTGATATTAGGCTATCCACCCTAGGGCATGTTCAAGCCTAGCCAGAGTGTGCTTGGTATTGCAACCCTGTTAGATTAGTAGACTGTGCCTGTGATTAGTAGGTCACACAAGATAGCCTATCTATGTTAACTTTAATGTGCCCCTGTCTAGCAGCGGCACAGAAGATATCCCAGGGGTAAACATACGATCACCCATCCACTTGTCAAGATGTCTCCTGTAGGTAGTCATTGGTGGGCCTTGCGTATGCAGGACTGGGATCCCATTTCACAGTGAGTGGAGCCTCCGGGATAGTAATCTGTCCATCCTGCATGTCTTATTAACATCCGTGCTGAGGTCTATGTCCCTGGAGCATGTAGCTCCAAGGGATGTGGATATCCTGAGGTGGACCATGTCCATGACATCTGTGTTGGACATGTCCTTAAACAACAGGCACAGATCATGTTCGAGGAGGCGCTAAGCGACTGAGTATAGCTGGAGATATGGTAGCCGAAGTGTGCAGGCCATCCGTGTGAGTCCCCTAGATGCACTTAGTGAGGTGATCTGTGTACATTACAGTTGCTGCACATGTCGGGTAAGGTACATCCCAAATGGGGCATTGTATCCAAGCATGAGCCTGATGACTATAGGGACACAATGACCCACATGATATAGATGTGAAACCTTATGGGATAAGCTGGGCTATACAGAAGGTCTGTCTAACCACATTGGCAATGTGATTGTCAAAGGCGAGAGTACTAAGTACTCATGACCCCAAAGCCATAACAACTCCTACCATACATAATGGATTACCACCATAATGGTAATGTGTGGGCACGTTGTAATTCCCAAAGGGGATGACTATGCAGCTAATGGCACTTAGCCGTAGGCCATGGCTCTGGCACCAGTTATCCATCCCTGTGAGACCCATTTTGAGGATGCCAGTGGCAGCTGGAGAGATGATAATGGCACCCAGTATGCAGTCATCTGCGAACATGGTCAGCCATACCCCTCCTGTGATAGCCTGTACATCAGAGACATATCTACTGAACAAGACAGGTCACAGGACTGAGCCTTGTGGGATGCCACATATAACTGGTGTATAGTCAGACTTGGCACCTGCAATAATTACCATGTGTGTTCTAACCCTGAACCAGTTAGCAATCCATTCTGTGACATATGTGTCGATATCGAAGCCGGTCAGCTAATGTAAAATGTCCGAGTGGGGTATTGTGTGGAAGGTGCATGCGAGGCCCAGGTAGGCTGTGTAGACATCCTTCTCTACATCAATGGACCTGTTAACTGTTTAAAGAAGTTGAATAGGGTCAAGAGGCAAGATCTGCCCACAACTAAAGTGAGAGGTGTAGGATCCACTGTCCATATGTTCCCGATGTCTATGGGTATGACTGCCATGATGATACGCTCCAAAGCTTTGCAGACCAGGCTAGCTAAGCTTATAGGGTGACAGTCTCCATGGTCCACTGTGCCACCACCCCTGTGGAGTGGCAACACTGTTGCAGTATGCCATTCCATGGGTACACAGCCAGTAGTGACTCTGAAAATGAACAGTGACCTAATGTGAGGGTCACGTTCGTCATGAAGCTTGTGTAACATGTAGGCTGGGACACTGTCCGGTCCCATTGATGCTGTTATGTCTACTCTGGATAGGGCAGCACACACCTGTATATCTGTGATGTCTGTGAGGCTACACCCTGTTGGGATGGACAGCAGCTGTGTAGGGGGGATGGGGGTGGAGACATTTGCACCAAACCTGTTTGCCAGGATGTTAGCAATGTCTGTGGGTTAGTGTATGTATAGTCAATATGCAGTAACTCACAGCATATCACTGAGTTTCCACCCAGGTTCCCGACATAACCAAAGAAGGCCTTGTGATTGTCCTCAGTGTCCAGTACAGATCTCTGTTAGCAGCAGCCCTTACATGAATACAGGAGTGATCATAGCCTTCTGCCAGTACTGATCAGAGATGTCTTCCCATGCTGGTAATGTGGTCTATCATGTAGCAGCCTCCCCATCACGTTGTATGGCCTATGAATGTCCGGGGTCCACCAGACAGGTCCCCTGCCTTTGGAGGAGTGAGACATGTTGAATCTGTGATAGCACGATCCATGCATTCCAGTAGGTGTCCAGAGAATGCGTACGTAAAGGAATCAGCTGTCTGAGCTGTACTTACCACTGTCCCAGGGTCTTCGTGGGATACAACCTCGGTTTGTAGAAGTGTGACATCTGCTCTGAGAAGTTCCACACAGGGATAACCTACTATGGGTGTGGGGACGGGATATAGATGTCCAGTGAGATAAATGTATGTTCTGACCTTACCAATGAGGGACATACCTCTGGTGTGGAACATAGAGTCCCCATGCCAGTGATGAGCATGTCCAATATGTTCTCTCCACTTGTGTGGTGATCAGGTGTGCCATAGCATTTGAGTGTGTATATATGCCAGCAACAGTCGTGCAAGGGTGTTGGTCCCTGTCTAGTATTCCCAGTCACTATTTGGGTAGTTGCAGTCACCCAATACAATGTTGGTTGGAGAGACCTACATATCCCCCAGTGTTCCCAAGAATACTGAGTGTGGTACCTGGGTTAGGGAGGGTGGACTGTAGCAGGCTACAAACTGAAAGGCAGGTATGCCCACAGTCAGTTGCATATGAACGGTGTCAGATGCTTCGTGCAGTACTAATAACCTGGAGGTGTGTGTATCTGTGATGCATATGTATACACCCCCAGTAATGCTGGCCAGTCTGAGTCATGTGTCCGAAATGCATGGTATGAAGAACAACCTAGTAGTGCTGTTGTGCTGACATGCACCTGAACCAGGTGTCTGTCACTGCACAGATATCGACATCCCCCATACTGAGGGGAGTCCTGAGTGTGTGCACTTGAGGGTTAGACAGCAGGTGTTGTGCAGCATAACCCTTAGTGTCCATAACCTTGTAACGTGTATGGAGGTGGGTTGTGTCATGAGCCTTGTTTAAAAAAGCCACAATGGGGATTACAAGAGCCTCATCCAGTATACGGTAATCTAGGTGTGACAGGTGCAAGCCGCCCATAGCAAAGCTATGCAACATGTTGAGCATGTCATCCCAGGATGACAGACACTGGATCCCCTTTGAATGACACCAATATGTCAGTCAACTGTTATAAGTGATCAGTTTGTCTGTATACTGTGACATCAGTCCTGGTGAGGGTATGATGCTACACAAGGTTAGGGTCATACTGTCCTGCGCGACATGAGCAGAGAGCTCATCTAAGTCACATGTCATGTATTCCAGGGAAGAACATCTGAGGTTATTCAGACCAGCATGGACAATGATGGAGCCATACATGTACTCGCTGTGGAGTGACCTGAGTGCATGTGTCATATGGTGAATCTTGGCAAACGGCAAACAGCCCAAAGTGACCTTCAACTTGTACAGCCTGTTGAGTGGGACGTTAGTGTGTCTGACAATAAGAGTCACATATGAGAAGTGTATTAGGTGTGTTCCTTAGCCCTAAGGGCAGTGACTGTGTGGCACACTGACTGTGTGAACTATGTGATATGTGTGTAATGTTGTGGGGTAGCGGTTGGTAGTGTGACTGCTTTGGAGGTCATCGCTGCTTAGGCTGAGTTTATGTAGAGCCTCCAATGTGTGGTAATCTATTGTCTGTGCTGTTGCAATAGGTCTATGTGAGACTGTAGCTGTGGTGTGTGTGGTTACCTTCACCACATGATAGACCGTGCCAGTCATGGGTCATGAGAGCTCAGCCCCCTGTTCGTCTATATAGTTGCATCCATCTCATATAACTGAGTTTGTTGTGAGGAGGAGAGGGTTGTCTGTGTACATGAGGCAGTTGTAACATTGCGTCAAAAGTCCAATAATCACATGCTGGACTGGAGAGTACACAAGACACCGACCAACGGACATGATGGGATACCAAGATGACATACTCAGTTGACCGTTCACATAGGATCAGTAGGGTGGTAAGTGTGTAAAAGAGCTCAACAGGGGTGTAGTGCTCATGTTTGTCTGTGTTATTGAAAGATCATCTGTGAATGAGTCACGACAGAACCATGACACTGCCTTCAGATATGTCATTTATAGCAATGTACACCTATATATGCCCTGAGTCAGGGACAACTGTACCTGATTGACAATGCCAACAACCTGTCAGACAGGCCCACACATATATACCCACCTCCCACTGACAAAAGGCCCTATCATCATACCAGGAGATAACAGACATGGAATGGTTATACAGCACCACCCAAAGCCAAATTCATGGCATCAATTGGATTACATACTTCCCCTATATGTGACATAAGTGAACTACAAAACAAACATACCCTGCACCCGAACAGTCTGTCCAGCCCCACCCACACTACCGGATCTGAAACCATTGAATGTGTTACAGCAACATATGGCACACCCCACAGGTGTTGGTGCACACCAGACCATGAGAACTAACATCCTATAAGCCTATGATGTCTGTACTGCAAGGCCATGTAGTCCATCATGACTGAAGTCATAAACAGAGCTATTGCATGCCGACAAGCACACATCCCTACCAACCGTGGTATGTTCATGGGCAGAACATGGTTCCCACACCTGCTAGGCTGTTTGCAAGGCATCCACCCAGGACATATATCACTGT
Organism: Protopterus annectens; assembly: GCF_019279795.1. NCBI lineage: Eukaryota > Metazoa > Chordata > Ceratodontiformes > Protopteridae > Protopterus > Protopterus annectens. The sequence continues at coordinate 231,028,829 of NC_056741.1, read as the reverse complement.
AAGGAGCTACACACGTCCCACATAGACTCTGAATAGCCCCTACTCAACATACCAGACACATGTCGTATCCACAAAGTCAACAATATCTGCATAAATATGTATTATCATATGAAGGAATGGCAATTTGCCCACTGAGAGATCACACAAGCCATGAATAGCGGAGTCCTCTACAAGCTGGTAACACCCGCTGACCCACGTGGATCATTCCTGGGATTGCATTAAACTAAGTGCACACACATTACCATGTCCAGTCTGATGATGTCAGCAACCTACAAATATAGCAGGAGACTATTAGCCACCTAGTAAAGTATATAGCATGTCGTGTAAATGCGTATCGCACTAGTATCATAATATAGATAGGTAGGGGTTTGAATCCTGCAAATACTGATTATATGTGGGTGTGTATGTACGTGTGTGATTCCTTTGAGAGTAGTGTCCTTTTTGGAGCCTAGCAAAACACATTCACAGAGGTAGATTCCCCTTTGTCAAATCTGATGATGTCAGTATCCCACAAATACAGCAGTGGAAACATAAACTCTCAGTAAAGCATATAGCGCGCCGTGTTAATACGTATCTCACAAGTAGCAAAGCATAGTTAGGGAGTGGTTTGAATCCTGAAAATGCAGAGTGTATGTGAGTGTGGGGGTGTGTATGTTTGTATGTGATATATCTGAAAGGAGTGTCCTTTTTGGAGTCTAGCAAAACACATTCACAGAGGTAGATTCCCCTTTGTCAAATCTGATGATGTCAGTATCCCACAAATATAGCAGTGGAAACATAAACTCCCAGTAAAGAATATAGTGCGCCGTGTTAATGCGTATCTCACAAGTAGCACAGCATAGTTAGGTAGAGGTTTGAATCCTACAAATGCAGAGTGTGTGGGGGTGTGCATGTGTGTGATCTATCTGAAAGGAGTGTCCTTTTTGTAGCCTAGCAAAACACATTCACAGAGGTAGATTCCCCTTTGTCAAATCTGATGATGTCAGTATCCCACAAATACAGCAGTGGAAACACAAGCTTCCACTAAAGCATGTAGCGCCCCGTGTTAATGTGTATCTCACAAGTAGCAAAAAATAATTAGGTAGTGGTTTGAATCCTGCAAATGCAGAGTCTATGTGAGTGGGGAGGTGTTTATGTATCTATGTGTGTGATCTATCTGAGAGGAGTGTCCTTTTTGGAGCCTAGCAAAACACATTCACAGAGGTAGATTCCCCTTTGTCAAATCTGATGATGTCAGTATCCCACAAATACAGCAGTGGAAACGTAAACTCCCAGTAAAGCATATAGTGCACCATGTTAATGCGTATCTCGCAAGTAGCAAAGCATAGCTAGGTAAGGGTTTGAATCCTGCAATACCTAAGTGTGTGTGTGTAAAGCCGTTTATGAGAGTGCTGTGGGTTTTGCTTTTACTAATGTATGACATATCAGTAAAACAGTATGTGCAATGCACACGTCAGGTATCTGTGTGAGAAATACATGTGACCTCAATTGTTAACTGTGTGGCAAAGACATAGATGTACATGTGACCGCAATCACATCACAGGTGTGAAGCCTGCCTTCTACACTAATACATCTGTTACCATTGACAGTCTCTGCTGCTACTTCACAGACCATAGGTCACATATGTATGTATGTGACATGGCCGGCTACTGTAGGGATCTGTGCCCTAGGTCATCCGTGTCACACACACACACACACACACACACACACACGTGACAGTTTGTATAGAATAGTGTGGGTGAGGGGTCATGCCTGGGGCATATCACAGACATGTTCAAACACAACACAGTCTGACAATAATGGGCATCCAGTATAGGTGTACAACATCTCTGTGGATATGCATATGGACCCCTTATTGCTTATGGGATACACTGACGGACATCAGCATACGTTAGGGAATGTGGATATCAGAGGACAGATGACATCACATGTGGCTGTACATACACATCTGTACCCGTGCTACATGTTATGGGCTACTACCAATGTGGTACTGTCAGGATACCATGAGTATTAAATGTGGATGTCTATGCTATAGGTGGCTCATAGCTTCACAGCATGGGTTTGTCAACAGGTATCTGTCTGTCTGTTACCCTTGTGTAGGATGAGTGTCTAAGCCAGGGAATGCATTGTAGGCCACTGTATGCATTACTAGATGTGGACGGACATATCCCTAGCATGTCTGCTAGTACCTAGGATGAACACATGACTACAGAAGTGGTCATGGGAATGTGTGGCAGTCGATACCACTGGTAACCGGTATAGTATAGTACCCGAAGGATTCATATGCTAATGTGTAGCCTACAGCTGTGTGTCAGTTGTCAAAACATCATCTAACAATTGGTTCAGATCAGGCTGTTGAGAACATGTACACTACCAGAATGCAAACCAATGACCAATATCAATGCTACCACCCACAGCATAGTGTCAAACCATGTCATACACACATGTATACCCAAGTTGTAACATATGCGTAGTGAAATGCATACTGGCCACCAATAGGACATACAAAGTGTTAACACTGTGTGATACAGGGCATGCCACCCTTCCCATGTGTCCTCCATGCACATACATGCAGACAGTGCACCTCCACCATGTTCACAAATGTACACCTGCAAATCTGTACTGCATACATCACACACATACCGGCCACTCACCAACACATGCTGCCAGTAACACACACATCAGCCAAGTGGCACATGGGCGGACAATCCATGTTTGGATTTAACCCTGGTGTAAACAATACTACATTGATATCCTCAGCTGTAATGTATCATGCCTGCTCAGATATTCCTGCAAGGATAGCATTACACTTTACTGTTGACAACATGCTAACATTGCTACACTGCTATGAGGTCACCCTGTGCATCAGCACCATGTTAGCCTGTTCCTGCATCACTGTCACAGATGACAGGAGGTGGCACAGTATCATCATATGCAAAGGGTGTGTAATTGGTTTGCCAGAGCATGACATTGACCCATCCAACCAACATATGTGTGTGTGTGTGTGTGTGTGTGTGTGTGTGTGTGTGTGTGTGTGTGTGTGTGTGTGTGTGAGGGACAACAGCACAGTATGGGTCAGTGTTGATGTGATGTGTGTGTGTATGTGTTAGCCCTAGGTGTTAGGATTATGTGTGTGTGTCTGCATGCACACAGTTTCCCCTTGTGGCTGCCTAATATGGGAGGTTGTGGAACAGCCACAGACTGTACCTGCCAGGCTGTACAGATCACTGTCTCTGGCCATGGACACGGTACCTGTGCCTGGCAGGGGTGACACGGACAGTATTGGGTACTATGACAGACTGGGTACTATCGTCAGAGGCAGAGGGATGTTGACTGGACCCATGTCCCTGCTGGGAATGGCCAGAGCCACGTGCACGTGGTCATCCAGGATGGTCTATCGACAGGCCAGCCCTAACAGTGCTGGGGCTGGTACTGCCACTACGGGAGCGGCTGGGACTTGTGTGATGTCCGCGACGACTGCCAGCTGATGAAGTTGCTGGCATACGTCCATGTCGATGTCTCAGCTGTCCTGCACTGTCCTGGTGCATGGGCATCACATTGCGGAGGACATCTAGTGTCTCCCCCCAACGTCTATCAATGACCTCGGTGTAATTACGTATGGCAACGGCAAGGTCATGGATACTGTCATTGATAGCGGTATTATGGGCTCTCTGCGCCCTAAGACCCTGCCTAGTGTACCGTTCCATACGTGCCTGTGCCTGCATTACAGCCCTGAACATACCTGAGGTTGTGAAACCTGTGGGGGCACGTCTGCCAGGGGCATTACGACCAGCAGTGCTCCCACGGGAACCCCTGGACATATGCCCATGTGGTACCATTCCAGGTGTCTGGGCATGGCTGCTGTGTGGGGTTGCATGTGCCATTGATACCACACTATCCTGGTCAATGCCTACCATATGCTGTTCCTCAGCTAAGGCCATTGGTGTCGAGGGATGTATCTGCAGCATGTATGTGCACATAGACGGGGTGGAAAGTTGTGTATTGTCGATTGGCAGACCAACAACACACCCTGTCAAACCTGCCTGTGCCACATCACATGTATCATCATGTCCACTAGTTGTGGCAGTGACGTCAGGTTCCCTGCTGCACTCATCCAACATTACCTCAGGACCTGTGAGAGGGAGACAGGAAACACACTTTAACATCTGTACAGGATGTTGTAACACATGCACACATGCACACATGCACACATGGATCCATGCATGCACACATGGACACATGCACACATAGACACATGGACACAAACACATGGACACATGAACACATGCACACATGCACACATGAACAAATGAACACATAAACCCATGCACACATGAACACATGCACACATGCACACATGAACACATGCACACATGCACACATGCACACAGGAATACATGCACACATGCACACATGAACACACGCACACATGCACACATGCGCACATGAACACAGGAACACATGCACGCATGCACACATGCACACATGCACACTTGCACACATGCACACATGCACACATGCACAAAGGAACACATGCACACATGAACACATGCACACATGCACACATGAACACATGAACACTTGTACACATGCACACACAAACACATGCACACAGGCACACATGCCCAAAAATGCACTCATCACTACAACACACACACCACCAGCACATGCTACTGGGAATGTTCTGGACTGCATCACAAGGCAAGCAGTGATATCACACTTGTCAGCATGCAGGATGTGTGTTTCCCAACAGCATGCAGTGCGTGTGTTGACAGCCCTTGCCAATAACACTATGCCCATGTTTGATGCATGTGTGTTGTTGTAAATAGTTTGGCCTCACCCTGGAATGCACTGTGTACATGGACACGACAGTGCTGTGCAAGTGTTATACGCTCTGCAAAGTTCAGTGCACCATCTCACGCAGGTGTACATACCATGGCTGGATGTGTATCTGTGTGTCACATGGATAGCCATGTCTGATGGGACCGTCTGTGTGTTCAGCAGATGATTGTGGACACAGGTCTAACACATGCATGCAATGTATACACACAGGATGAGTAGTGCATGTCTATCTGACGGCATACCATTGCTCAACATGCCCATTGTACAGTGGTTATGGTGCATGTAGGACAGTATGTGGACATGCCAGTACCCGTCATGACATGGCATGGTACAACACAACTGCAACATTACACATCACATGGACACAGTGTGTGTCATGTCACCTATACACTCAATAGCATGACAAGACATATATGTGTCACATGGTACAAATGGTGACTGCTATGCATACCATGTACTGTTGCCTATGTTTGCACACACACAACACTAAGGTACATAGCGGGTCATGCTATGTGTAGTATTGTGGTCACTGTGACTGGATGGGGTGTTCTACCATGGGCCATCATCATGCAGCATCACATGGTCACTCAAGGCTGCTAATGTGTTCCAGGCCGGCACATACCTTGCTGTACCGGACATGCAGTGCCATGGCAAAATTCACCATTTCACATCCACTTGTTACATGGCATTGTAGGGTGCACAATAGGGGGCATTGCGGACCATGAATGTGTACTGTGTCGAAGAGTGTTGCACAGCCACATGTGAGGCATCTGCCCCTCAGGTTTGTTACGTGTGCCGTGTGGATGAAGTGTGGCATACTGTAGTGTGTCCTTACAGTGGATGTCTGAATACGCCATGTGTGGCATCTGAAAGTGTACTGCGTATGACAGTGTTGTGTATGTTGTGTGCGTGTGTATCGACTCTGCCTATCCAACATCCACATCAGTGTTGACACACCCATCTGAACAGCTCCCTGTATTGTATGTGCTTTAGGCAGCTACCCACATTACTGGGACGTACATAGTCTCACAGGAAACATCCACAGCATGCATTGGTATGCATAGCAGTCACCATTTGTACCATGTGACACATATATGTCTTGTCATGCTATTGAGTGTATAGGTGACATGACACACACTGTGTCCATGCGATGTGTAATGTTGCAGTGATGCCATGTCTTGACAGGTACTGGCATGCTCACATACTGTCCTACACACACCGTAACCACTGTACAATGGGCATGTTGAGCAATGGTATGCCATCAGGTGGACATGCACTACTCATCCCGTGTGTATACATTGTATGCATGTGTTAAACCTGTGTCCACAATCATCTGCTTTACACACAGACGCTCCCATCAGACATGGCTATCCATGTGACACACAGATACACATCCAGCCATGGTATGCACACCTGTGTGAGATGGTGCACTGAACATTGCAGAGCTTATAACACTGGCCTACACCTCACCTATGACATGCACATTTAATTAGCTGTATTAAAGGTAGAACACACTCACCAGCATGGGTCATCTGCCTTGCTGTCACACCAGAGGGGCCTACAACGATATGAGACACATCATCAGAGCTAGCAACTGTGTGATTGCTACTGTGTGTTTGCAATTATACAGTACTACAACAGTTGATAGTCACAGGCCTACAGATTGTATTCCTAATTATCAACATTGCACAATACTAGGCACCACATCTTAAATCTACACAGTACATAATTCACATAAGCATGCTGTAACAATTGTGGTAACAGTACTCTACGGCTATGCCATGTTACCTGCATGCTCCGTGTCGGCCTGCTGGGTGACTCCGGCCTCCATGATAACACGTTTGTTGTTGCAGTTGTTGTTGGCCAGGACAAAAACACGAACTCGGTCCAAAAAGTCTAATAAGAAGAGACACCACGGAGAGCCAACACAGCCAAATAATCCTTAGAAACTTTATTGTCGATGCCAAAAAATGTATAAATAAAACGAAATAAATCAAGCGCTTTCGCCTGATAAATATCAGGCTTTATCAAGATACTTATGTGAAGGATGTGACGTGCCTTAAATAGTCCAATAGTTGCCCACCTCTAATTAATTCATTAACAAAAATCAAAAAGCATTGCATTAAATTAATGTGGATAAGTCATCCAAAGACTAAACAAATGTACAATTAAATCTATTACCCTATCTAAAATGCAACTTTTGTTTGTGTATACCACTCTGTACTAACTACTTAGTTTTACATATATTATCTAAAAATCTTAAAACAACAAACAATGTATTGCTGTAAAATCATACAAAGGTGTGGAACACTACCCACTTATTCATCTTAACGTCTGTAACCACTCCAAATTATGCACATATTATAAACTGCATTCAACTTGCACATAATCTACTCTACACAAGTAATAAATGCAGCTACAAACATAAACATAAAAATAAAAATAAGTACATTTGCTCAATGCATATATGAGAAAATTACATCCATAACTATATAAATAAATAAATATAAATATATAAATATAAATATATATAAATATAAGTATAAATGTAAAATGTAAATATATATAACCTAATACAACTATACAATACATAACCCTAATAAAATCTCCTACAACAATAAATAAAGAATTCATTCCTGTCACCAATTACCTATTGAACTATAAAATATTGAAATATTAAATATTATATTAAAACTCTAAGGTAGAAATGCAGAGTATAAATAATAAAATAGAGTACATTTGTCTATTATTAATCATTAATTCATAATTAATTACATGCAATTGAATTTTGGTAACCTATATGCGTAACTATATGTTGCATCCTCATAAAATCAATAGTACACCCCAATAGTATGAAGCCGGTAATATGAAAACGGAAGTGTGTGAACCTACAATTTGTAACCTGGCAGGACCATAAAAATCAATACATACCTAATTATTTATGTTGCTCTACAATCTAGCCCGCCGAATCCTTAGAACACTACTGATACTAATGGTGCCATTGAGACCTGGAGGTTTGGCAGCATTCAATTTGAGTTGGGTAGGGTTATGTATTGTATAGTTGTATTAGTTTATATATATGTACATTTTACATTTATACTTATATTTATATATATTTATATTTATATATTTATATTTATTTATCTATATAATTATGGATGTAATTTTCTCATATATGCATTGAGCAAATGTACTTATTTTTATTTTTATGTTTGTAGCTGCATTTATTACTAGTGTAGAGTAGATTATGTGCAAGTTGAATGCAGTTTATAATATGTGCATAATTTGGAGTGGTTACAGACGTTAAGATGAATAAGTGGGTAGTGTTCCACACCTTTGTATGATTTTACAGCAATACATTGTTTGTTGTTTTAAGATTTTTAGATAATATATGTAAAACTAAGTAGTTAGTACAGAGTGGTATGCACAAACAAAAGTTGCATTTTAGATAGGGTAATAGATTTAATTGTACATTTGTTTAGTCTTTGGATTACTTATCCACATTAATTTAATGCAATGCTTTTTGATTTTTGTTAATGAATTAATTAGAGGTGGGCAACTATTGGACTATTTAAGGCACGTCACATCCTTCACATAAGTATCTTGATAAAGCCTGATATTTATCAGGCGAAAGCGCTTGATTTATTTCGTTTTATTTATACATTTTTTGGCATCGACAATAAAGTTTCTAAGGATTATTTGGCTGTGTTGGCTCTCCGTGGTGTCTCTTCTTGTTGTTGGCCAGGAGCCACCTGGCTCAGGAGCAGCTCCTCCAGTCTGGTGAGGGAGGGGGGTGGATGGCTACCCCCCCACCTGTGGCAAGCTGCTGTCTGTGGATATCAGATGCACACTGCCGAACATGTCTAATTAAATCACTGCAGTGATGACGTACCTGCTCATATGTCCGGTTATGCATGCTTATGTCATTTACCCGACAGACAAGCTCCTGCCATAGTGCAGTCTGCTCCTGCTAGTCCTGGCTGGTTCTGGAGAACAGCAGGGATTACTGCTGCACCAGGCTTGCAGTTATTTCATCTTCCTCTGCCTTGCTGTAGGTGGCGTTCCTATGGTGGGACATCGCCCTGGAAGAAAATGAAACAAAATGTGTGAGCATGTCATGAGGCACACATATATTACTAATGTACAGTTATCAACTAACCACTGTGTTTATCAACCTATTGGATTTCAGGGGATATACACTTTCAACAACGCATGACAGTACTCAACACACAACCGGATGACAGTGCCTAGCACACTCTATATATCTGACCACGTTTTGCACAGCATCAATCTTACAACAGTATGTAATACTACACTACAGTACATGGCACACTGTATGCAATACAATGCTTAACCCCAACACAGGAGATATATATTATGCTACTGCATCATGATAAGTGTTATCCATTGCAATGGTTGTGAAGTCCAGTGACAGTCTCAGTAGTCTACCACAGTAGTTATTGGTGGCAGAACCCTGTCTAACACATGTGCTCATTGATTAATATGGCTGGCATACTGCTGTACTACACTGTACATGTTTCCGGATACACACATATATCCTGTAACACACATGTGACCAAGGTCATGGTACATGCATACACACACACATCAGACATGCACACCAGACACAGTTATGGCAACACAGGTGACCCTTACCTATGTACCTTCCAGTGCTGATTGGCAGTAGTTACGTGACCCTTTGCCTGTGGTATGTAATCTCTGAGGACTACAGGGGACACATGGAACAGTGGTACCAATCAGTGTAGACGTGGACCATACTGTGCTGTTTAGGCATACAGCCACAGGTACTATTACAGTTCATACAGGGGTTGGAGTCACTAGCAGTAGCACTCAATAAGCATGCATGTACTACTTTGGCCTGCAGTGGGCACCATAGTCAACAACAAGGGACTATGTCAGAACATATGGCATACAGCTTTGTCAGTCTAGCAATTGTATACACAGCTTTTACTGGGATCACAGCTAGGACACATGCTACCATGTCAAATACAGTTTCACGCTATGCTAGCACACATAAACCTAACTCTGACACATTCACCGACACATGCACCATCACAATCAGTCAAGCTCACATAGCACTTCTGGTTACAGGTACATGTGGGTGTGTATCAGCTCATAGGTAGGTATGAGGCTATTGGCCCTAGGGCCTATGGAAGCCAAGACATACGCTACCCTGGAATGTGACACACAGGTCATTGCATGTCACGTGGCCTTGTCAAGCGGTGTCACAGAGGTGAATGCCTGGCCGTAATCACTATCTCCCATACAATCTTCAAGATCAAATAAGACGACTGCTGATTGGGAACTGTGCTTTCTATGGACAGTTGGTTTGTTCCAGGGTATGGGATGTCTCTGTGATGGGAACCTATCCCTCCAGCATGTGCTGTTTATTGTGGTCAGATAGTTTGGGTTCCTAGAGCATGTAGCACGTAGGGATTATGATCCAATTACATGCAGCATGTCCAACAGCTGTGGTTGTTACATAGCTTAGTATGTCAGGCAATCATCACCTCTGGGTAGGCGGTATGCCACACAGTGTAGATGTGGGTTTGTGGTATCGTCTGCCTACTGCATCTGTTTGGGGCTGGTATTACTCTTTGTGAGGTATATCTTTGTCGCTTCCTGTAGGTCTGTATGTCTTGTGAGGTACTTACCACATGGGGCAGTATACCCTGTAATGGGCTTTATGTGTGATGTGTTGAAGGGAACACTGACCTATATTTCCCTGGATGACACACCTTCTGTGATGAGATGTGGCAGGTAGGCAGATTTTGTGACTAGTGTGTCACTGTGATTATCGCACAGGAGTCTACAGTCCACCTGTGTCCCATGGTCTCTTATCACACTTACGGTATTAGGTAGACTACCACCTATGTGCTGGTTCATGCGTGCGGAGATTTGTCCGGTAGGGTTGCCACAGCAGTGTCTACATTGAAGTGGGGTACACTGCTTTGTCAACTGCCATCTGTCACAGTAATTGTGACCCTGTTCCTCTCTCACTCTCTCTCTATCTCTCTCTCTCTCTCTCTATATATATATATATATATATATATATATATGTATATATTGATATTTCTATACATATATATATATATATATATATACACATACACATATATATATGTTTCTGTTACATATGTCCACACATGTATACACAGGCACACATTGGTGTACCTAATGATATCCATATAGGCACATACACAGTCCACCTTTCATGGTGGGAATGACACGTATGCGAAGGCTGTGAGGTATACTGTTATGGACTCATATTCCACAGTGCTGTGCGGAATGCATTTGAGGTGTACATAGCACTCATAGCTTTAGCAGGCCTCACTGGCTGCAACACTGCGAGCCTGACATCTCATACCCACTACATTTAACCACAGTTCATATACCAGCACTGTATGCTGACTTGTTAGCCACACACTACAACCTACAGTGGAGTATGCACAGAACAGTCTTCAACAACATTTGTATGTCTACCCTTCACATACAGTTGCAGTATGTCCCTTGCTCTATGCACAAGTATGGATGCTACTATCTGTGACACAGACAGATCTCTCCATATGTGTGTGCCATACACACACAAGGTCCACACTGTTCTGTGTCCATGGACCCATAACTGACCTGCTGAGCCCTGCTGCAACATTTACAGGTGTCACATGTGAGCACACAGTTATATTAGAGTGTGTATGTACAGCTGACACTACTTCTTTGCCATACTAGCCTGGTACAGCTGTTGCCAATACTAACCTACATGTTGATATGACTATCATGCATTTGTTACCCTGTCACATCCATGGTTTTAGTGCTGTATGCGCTATAGCCCCAAGCAGACATTGTACACACTACTGTACAGGACACAGATGACATGGTTCGGAAGTTTGACATTTAATGCTGAGCTACATATGTCACACTTGTGTCCCACTGCACTCAGCTACACACTATAATGTCCTTGGCAGTATAATTGCATGGCATCTGTGCATAGATACATACTGCTGCCACATATTGATGTTCAAACTATGTAGTGTAGTCTTCAAAAACATTTACTACATGCCAGTAAATACATATCTGTTATGTATCTTTCTTTTTATGTGTTTATAGTTCCCACGTTGCTGTCTCTTCAGCTTTGGTTGATGGCTTTATTTGTTTTTTTTTGGTTTTTTTTTGAGATATTTACTTTTTCCACTGGTGTGGGTGGGGGTGTGTGTCCCTCTCTTTGTCTTTGACACGGTCTGTCTCTGTCTCTGTTTCTGTCTCTGTCTGTCTCTGTCTGTGTGTCTCTCTCTCTCTCTCTGCGGCTGCAATGTGATGATTGCATGAGTGGCCAGCATGTACAGCCTGCTTATATAGGTATCTGCACATGTGCATGTGATGGCCTCTGCACCAATTGGTATCTGCCATTTGGTGATTGCATGCAGCCTGCTGTGTGGTAATTGCAGTATTCACTGTCATAGCAACCCAATGCTATAAATTACTCGGTAAGGTAGGCGTAGTCCTTTCAGCTTTCCAGAGTGGGGCCCATGCTGCTTTGCTGTGGAGACCGATGTGTAAGTCAGAAGGTTGGTATGGTTCTTATATCTGACGCTAAGGGTGTAGCCAGTGATATTTATGTTGTAGTCTGATCTGGGTGTTGCCACTTCCACTACACAGTTGTCAGTGTAGAATTGTACTCACCCCTACATTTAATAACACAAGATACATGGGGGTATGTAGTTTCTTCACTACTGCTACAATTTACTGCCATACATAGGTAGTTATTGGGATGTATTATTTTGGCACATGAACAGTTTGTGGACTGGTATACTGTGATCATTTATTCACACACTCAGCTGTGTGAGGGTTGTGTAGTGCTGCTGTAACAGTGTTTACTGCTAGAATGTCTGGTTCTGTTATCACAGTCATGTAATGCAATTCCACAACAACTGCTGGTATAGTTCCACAGGACAGGTTTTGTGTTATGGCATTCCTACTTTTACTTTATATTCACACATTCTGGTACATGATATATATTTTTCAGCATCATCTTACTGTACACATTGCACTCATGTAATGCAGTTTCACAACAAGTGCTGGTATGGATCCACAGAACAAGCTTTGTTTTATGGCCTTCCTATTTTTCCTTGACTTTCACTCATTGTAATGCATGATATATTTATTTCAGCAGCGGGTTATTGTATATCTGCTGTGGCATAGTGGTACTTCATGCAGTCTAGTGTGTCCGGGGTTCGAGGCTGACAGAGGTGTTTTATTTTGCTTCTGAGCAGAACAAGGGCCCTGACATACAGAGTGATTAAGGCACTTTTAAGCAGTTTTAAGCTGGTTTGCATGGGTTTGCACAACATTTAGCTACACTTAGCTAAGCGCACACATGTGCACACTCGCTCAGACCTGCTTACGTCTGCTTAAAAGTGCTTACTCGCGCTAACCACCGTGCTAATTTATTTGAAAGAAAAGAAAATGGGGATATAGGAAAGTGGTGAAAAGGGGGCACAAAGAGGGTAGGACAGTAGGGAAACAAGCTCGGGATGTGCAGGACGGGTGTAGTGAAGGTCCATAGTTGCCCATCTCTTTACCAGCAACAGCTGTGCATATGATGCTAATTTGTGGTGATATTTGGAACCTTCCACCCCTGAGAGAGGGGTGAGGACAACAAAGTATGTTATACTGCCAATTGTAATTATCTGTTTATGTGTCCAACGGACATGCGTGTGAAATGGGCAGCTATGTATGGATTCAACTGCTGCGCTATCTTCCCTGTAACAGCGTTGCACACAGAGGAAACGCAGTGCATTCTCCGATAAGCAAACTTTTATTACTGTTACAACTTGATGGTCTAAATATTTATTTATAAATAAAAATGTCAAAAGAATGAATAAAGCACAAATAAGTTAAGCGCTTTCACCTACTAAATGTAGGCTTCTTCAGAACTGTGCTCTTTCGTTACTATTGCATTTAAATAACTTATTTGGCACCATTTTCTATGTGCAGCCCTTAAAGTTATACTGCTCTGTTTAATAAAAACAATAAATGAAAACAGTAGTTTCAATAAATAGCCTAAATCATCATTATAAAATATATTCCATTAATCATGCTGAAACAATATAGTAAAATGAATGAATATGTAAAATATACTAAAAACTTTCAGTAATACTCTAAAAACATTCTCTGAAGAATTATTTGTGTGTAATCCCATGTTACTGCATCAGCACTGACCCATCACCTTATGGGTATGTCCAACAATACTATTTCTTACTTTTTCTATGTTAATATGACTTCTGTACATTTTCCTGACTATAACATATCCACTGATATTGGTAATATACTTCAATCAGTTTCTTGATGCTATTTTAACAAGTATAGGTTTTAAAGATATATTATCATTCAACCCCGGTGTGGTTAATGCATCTGTGTATAGTTGCCACCACACCTCTTTGTAACTTAATGTGTCCTTTCTACTACCTCCACTAGGGTTGTGTTTGATTTGTTCCAATATTGCAAATTTGAATTTATGTTCTTTCCCAAACTTCTCTATGTGTCTGTATAAGGCATTGTTACTGTCTTTCTTCCTTATACTATACAAGTGGTCATAAATTCTCTTTTTGAAAGCTCTCTCAGTTTTTCCTATGTAGTATCCATTACATGTTCCACATTTAGCCATATATATCACAAAACTAGTATTACAATTCCCCATTTTTAACTTAATTTTGGTTTTGTTAATGTTTTCCAGTAATATCTCACAATCCTCCATAATGACCCCACACTGATTACAATTGCCACATTTAGTAGTTGCTCTTACAGAGGTGTCACTAATTCTGCTCTGATTCCCTGTTGTTCCTTTCTCCAGTAACCTCTTTAAATTATATCCCATTTTGTATACAAATAGTAGTTTTTCTCCTATACATTTAACCAAGTTCTCATCCACTATAAATATCTTCCAAAATGTTTTCATAATCTGCTTGATTTGATGTACATAAGGAGTATATTCCAAAACACATGCACGTCGGTATCTGTCTATACTCTTAGATGAATCTGTGTCTGTGTATTGTTTTTATTAAACAGAGCAGTATAATTTTAAGGGCTGCACATAGAAAATGGTGCCAAATAAGTTATTTAAATGCAATAGTAATGAAAGAGCACAGTTCTGAAGAAGCCTACATTTAGTAGGTGAAAGCGCTTAACGTATTTGTGCTTTATTCATTCTTTTAAATGTCTGGACATTTTTATTTATAAATAAATATTTATACCATCAAGTTGTAACAGTAATAAAAGTTTGCTTATCGGAGACTGCACTGTGCTTCCTCTGTGTGCAACATTCTTACAGGGAAGATAGTGCAGCAGCTATGTATGGGATGTAATTTTTTTGCGGGTACAGATTGCCCTTTTTTATTTATTTATTTATTTTTTCAGGTGAGAGTGGAATGTAAGGTAGAGAAGTAGGTATATTTGAGGAGGTAGGTTGGGTAGGTATACAGACAAGATAAACAAGATGCATACAGGGGCTGAGTATGACACATAGGGTAGGTGAACACAACTGATGGGGACAGATGTTTGGAAATCGCAACCCATGAGCCCACAGATGATAACAGTGGGACTGAGATCCCCACCCATGGGCAGTCTCCACTGCACCTTCACAGCCCCGGGGGTGGCTGTGCTGGGGGCTGCGTAGGACGGGCAGGCTCACCCAAGATATGCGCCACTTTCGCCTTGAGCTGGCATAGGGGATCAGCGACTAAACGCTGGATCTCCCTACGCACCACAACCCAGACCCTTCTGAGGGTGACAGATGGCCCTTCTCTGCCCACACTTGCAGGGGGGGACGAGCCCCATCCCCTGCAGTACTTCCTCCCGAAGGTGGCACAGGACCAATGGAGGAGGGTGGCCCAGGCTGGGCACCAGACCTGATGGTGCCAGGTGCAATCACCAGCTGAGGAGGGAGAGGTGGGTCTGCTGGGACTGGCCTTCCCATACGTTCTGTGTTTTTAGGTGTGTTAATTTATGGACAACAACATTCCAGGTTAGTTGTAACAGCATGCAGTAGTATTCCCATTAACCCAACACACCAGGGTTCCAACAGTTGAACAGCAAGCATAACACATGCAGATATTGAACGACAGTGGACATTGCAACAGCATGCAGGGATGACTGGTGGCAACAGGCCACCAAGATTGTGGTGTTTGAACAGGGCACATGCATCAAAGTAAAAATAAGTTTATTGAACAATAGGACATATGTCCCAACAAATGTTTTGAGAATACACATACCCATTGAAGTGTGGAATTGCAATGTTCATGCACATGGAGTAGGGGGTAAAAAGAAACATCCATTCACATATTAGTACCTTTACTCTACACTACATTCCTATTGACTGCAGGTGTATATCCCCTACATGCATTATTACACTAGACAACATGCATTAGATTGTGTAATGGGTTTGGCTAGTTCATTATATACCTGACATATATCTGGCTGCAGATGTTACTGTTACATACTTGGATTTTATTTATATATTGATGTATCTACACATCTGGATGTATTCACGTGACATTTTCACTTAATTTTCTACAGCACCGTACATTTCATGTAGCACACTCACATTTCTGGTGAACACCTTGACAAGCTACTTGTGTGCCAGATTTACCTATGCATGACAGCCATTTAATAACTGTTGAGGACTGTTATATGCTTCACAGCTACTGGCACTTCCTTCATCCACTTTATATGTGACGGCAGGACTGTGGGTTGACAGCCCTTAATACAACAGTACTATTTATTGAATGCAAGTGTACAACATTTCTTAGTAACTGACACAGACACACTCCAAGTATTAGACCTTTATTATTCACATTAAACACACTTTTCTACAGGCTCTCCCCTTAATTTGATATTACAGTGCATACAGAAGACATATTCAGGACATTTTATACCTTTATTGATAAGTTCCAATACTCTTTTCCAGTCTTGCTCACTTATTTTATGTGACAGTACATGCAGAGATAGTATTCCAGACCTGTTTTACCTTTCTTAATGGGTTACTACACTGTATTCCTGGCTCTCTGACTTTTGATATGTAACTGTACATACAGAGGATTTATTCAGGGAAGTAATGTAATATGCTTCACAGCTACTGGCACTTCCTTCATCCACTTTATATGGGACTGCAGAACTGTGGGTTGTCAGCACTTAATACAACAGTACTATTTATTGGATGCAAGGGTACAACAACATTTCTAAGTAACTGACACAGACACACTCCAAGTATTATACCTTTATTAATTACATCGAACACTCTTTTCCACAGGCTCTCTCCTTTATTTGATATTACAGTGCATACGGGAGAACTATTCAGGATATATTATACCTTTATTGATAGGTTACAACACCCTTTTTCAGGATTGCTCACTTATATTATCTGACAGTACATGCAGAGATAGTATTCCATACTTATTTTACCTTTATTAATGGGTTACTACACACTATTACGACACTTTTGTCATGCTCTCTCACATATTTTATATAACAATACATGCTGAATATTTAACAACCTGCCTGGTGGCACAGCCTTAGCAGCCTATCTGCATAGGCTTGCTGATTCATAGCATGAACATCTGCAGTTGTGGAGTAAATGAAGGGATATTGAGACATATCTATCCATTATTTAGACTATAGTAGCTTGTCTTACATACTGCATTCCATGGCTACCTACTTAGTAGTAGGGCATCATGCATCTGATGGACCTCCTGGATCCACTGGTTCAGAAGGCCCTGCTTGCATCTCTTCAGGTCTGCATGGTGGTGATGGACCTGCTCACCAGTCCTTGGGATGCAAGTGGCGCTAGTGAGTTCATGAGCCAACTGGTTCCAAGCCTCTGCCTTATACTCCGTTCCTTGGAACTGGCCCTGCAGGAGTTGAGTCTTATGCCGATGGAATAGGAACCAAACCATGTATCTTGACTCCTCGATGCCCCAGCGTTGTGCTCTAAAGCGTGTTCCCTCTCCAACACCAGACATCCTAACTGCAGATGACAGCTACAATCAGTAATGGCAAGTATTCCCGCCTATACGGCTTAAATATGCCGCATATCCCGCACTTTTCTGTGATTGGCCATTTTTGAATATTCTCGACTGACTGCAGCCCTGCTTAGCAATGGTTAATCTACCTTTTATTACTATATATATGTTAACAGGGGATGTTTATTCTAAGCTGGCGTGGCTTAGTGGTTCAGTACTTTGATTATGGTACACAGTGTCCTGGGTTCAAACTTTATCATTGCTTTTTATTTTACTACTGTCCAGACAGGTTAGGGGGCGTGACTGTGTTTAAGCAACTTTGCTCTTTGTTGCTCCACGTTGCCCGACGATGCGTAGTTTGGCACTGTGCACACCTCCGCGCAAACCGATTGCGCTGGGTATAGCGCTATTTAGATATGGGCAACTAAATTGCGTTGGGTAAAGTGCTGCTTAACTGCAGACAATTATATGTCAGGTTCCTTTATAACTTTACATCTTGTTCACTGATACATAGGCCATTTCAATGCTTTTTAGTAAAAGTTTTATCATATCTGTCAGGACTTATTTCATATACTCATTTTTAACATAAAATAGGATGGGGAGTGGTGGGACTCAAACCGTGAATGCCTCCTCTTTGTGCGAATGCTCTACCACTATGCTATTACTATTTGGCATAATTTGCATAACCATTCCTTATTATGCTCTTCCATGTCGAGATTACTAACTGCAGCTAAGCAATGGGCACACCCGCACACACATGCGCAAATACGGGCAGCTATATCAGGCATTAGAACAAAAATATTAATGTTTTACTTTTTATAACTGTGCTGGGGGTTTACAATGTCAGGGAGTGTGGTGTTGGTTACATGGACATTTGAGTGGACTCGCTCTTGTGTGTTGTCATTTTACATTTCACACACTTGCAGGGGCGTGAACCTTTACACTGCTCGGCAGTCGGGCACACCCCCTGCTTGCCTGCACGGTCCGTGTCAGACTTGGGGATGACTCAGCATGCCCTCATGAATATTCATGGCACGCTGACATCATACCATTCAACTGCAGCCTTCGAGTAAGACTTATTTAGTCTTACATGGGGGATTCGTGAATCCGGGGGCCTATTTGTGCAGTAACAGGCAATCTTTCTAAAGGCGTGTGTATGACTGGCACTGACTTGGGACAAAATTACAGTCCCACGACAAAGCCAACATTAAAAGCACAAAATAAGCTGCACTGACTTTGGAGGAGAAATTAGTAGTCGTGTGAGAACAAAGGCAACATGAAAACCAGAACACACCAATGCGATAAGCAGTACTGACATCTGACTAAATCAGTGGCACTGTGACAATGAAGACAAAACTGAAAACCATCCAAAAATAAGCAGCACTCACTTCACATCAACCAGGCATTTCCCCTGATCCCCCTCTTAATGTTTTGCCACCATTTTTATTTCCCATTTTCAGCACCTGTCCATATACTGAGAAAATCAATACTCTTGAGTCAGAACACAAATACAACAAAAAACTAAGAAAAACAAAAGAAAACCAAACGGCACTGGCGACCACACTCTGATTTAATAAAAAATTAAAGCGCTTTTCGACTGATACAACACAGTCTTCCTCAGAATACATTGAAAAGTACTCCAGTTACATTTAAATATTGAAAGCAGCACAAAAAGGCACAAAAATAAAATAATTAACTAAGCAAATAAATTACTTTAACAACTTAAAGTGCACTTGTCATTAAATTTCTAAGTTAACAAGTATAACAGTCATGGTCATAATTTCTCTAAAAATACATTAATAAAACATTAATAAAGCATTCTCACAAATAATCATATCAATATTATCTCTCTAGACTCTTTAATTTCAATAAACTACTAATAGAAATTGCATTGTTCAAACCGGGGTATATTACAAGCATCTAGCCTAATTTGCCATTTTAGTTCCAGTTCATATAATCTAAGTGCAAATGGGCCACCTCTAAAATTACGTGAAATACTATCAATAACCAAGAATTTGAAATAATGATTACTAAACATAGCAATGTGTTTGGCTAGAGCGTTGTCTGCCTTCTTGTGGCTTATAGCATAGATATGCTCATATATTCTATCACTGAGTCTACGCTCTGTCTTGCCAACATAGAAGGCAGGACAACACATACACCTAGCCAAATAAACTATTTCTTTAGAATTACAATTGAACTTGCCCTGTAATCTATATTTAAACTCATTAACAGTAAATGAATTAGTTGTTTCTATGTGCTTACACATATTACAAGCCTCACATTTTACCATGCCTGGTGTCTTAACAAAAAGGCTTGAATTATATGCTAGCATATTTTTCAAATTCCTGCCATGCTTGAAAATTATTTTCAGCCCCTGCCTGAGTTTGTTCAGTAAATTCTGATTTGATCTAAACAAACCCCAATTCTTCTTAATTATATTTATACAAGAAAAACTCTGTGTACAGTATGTAGTAATAAAGCTACTAGCCATCTTTTTACCTCCTACCCCGGATATCATCATATCGATACGATGATAAACTGGCTCTCCAAGGTTAGAGTTGTCCTCAACAACAACAGGTTTCATAGCCAACAATGGTACATAAACTTGGTTGGCTCTTTTCCTCCTAAGTTCCTGAATTAAATCATCCAGCATACCCGACGGGTAACCCCTATGTTTAAATGTCATTCTCAAAAATTCGCATTCGTCTTCAAAATCTACATCTTGGGTGGAAATCCGGGCAGCCCTAACCGGTTGCCCTTTAACAGCTGCCCTTTTCTGATAAAAGGGATGACAGCTCGAGAAATGGAGAAACATGTTCGAATATGTATTTTTGCGAAAAATGTTTGCTGTAAAACAGTTTAATTCAATGTTCTTATTAAGTAATATATCTAAGTAAGATATTGACATTGTATCAAAAGTTGATGTAAATTTAAAAAATTCAGTTGAAGAATTAAAAACCTCTAGTAAAGAAGCAGCTACCTGTTCATCCCCTTTTAGTAATACAAAAATATCATCAAGATATCTTGTATAATATACATGCTCAACGTATATATGATCTTTGAACACAAATTCAGATTTCCAATAAGCCATTACAAGGTTGGCCACGCTGGCCCCACATGGAGACCCCATGGCCAAACCAACCCCTGCAAATAAAACTGCTGGTTAAAAGTGAAAAAAATTATTAGTTAACACCAAATCCAACAATTCCATCACTAAAGATATGTCCTGACTAGAGGCGTCATGCTTTCTCATCATGTAAGCAACCCATTCTATCGCAATTTGATGCGGAATACAAGTATATAAGTCCTTAACATCTATTGTTAACAGATTATAACTAGGACTAAACTCCAAGATGTTAATATTTGCCAAGAATGACCAGGATTCTTTACAAATTTGTGCTTCACATGAAACAACTTTTTGTAGAATAGAATCAATAACTTTAGCACAGACATAAGTAGGTGACCCATGACCATCAACCAATGGTCTCATAGGGGGGTTAGATAGGTCTTTATGGATCTTAAGAATGCCGAACAAGCATGGGTATATAGGGAATGAAATTGTCATATAATTCAGTAGATGCTGGTCGATATGACCTTCAATAAAAGGGTCATTAATGCAAGATTTAACCAAATTATATGTGCTATTAACTTGTTTTTATCCTCTTGACCTGCTAGTCCAGTTTTTGCTGGACAGTGCATATGCCCACATTGGGTGATATATAGGTAGCCCTCATAAGTCTGAGTGTTTTGAGTTTAGAGGGGAGGGTTGTTTGTGTACATGAGGCAGTTGAAATAGTGCCTCAGAATGGACGAGTGCACCAGGTTAATGGGTGAAAGCACAGAAAACTGCCCTTCAAACATGCTACGTGGGGTGGACATAACTAGTCTGTACTGGGGATACATCTATGATGAATGAGTAATGCTGACGGCTCCCAGGTGTGCCAAACCTCTTGATATAATAACCTGGTGAAGTGCCAAGCCATAATGCTAGTTGAAGTGCAAGACAGAAAGAAATAGCATGATGTATGGGTGGAACAATAGGCAGACTGTCTGCCACCAGTAATACTTTACCACAGCTCTGCAGTTATCAGCAGCTTTGGACATGTGAAAGCTCAGTAAGCTCTGTAGCATGTGCGGTGACTGCGTAACACTATAGTAGACATACCTAGATACACAGAAGTTCTAACCCTAGTACTGGCAAGTGTATGTGTGTGAATCATATACTGTGTGGCTTATATCATTTTTGACTTGTGTACTAGCCTTCACACTTCCCCTCTTCCCATCTAGTAGTCCTGTTGATGTCATCCACCTTAGAAGTACCTTTGGAATAGGTAGAAATGCATTACTTCTGTGGTGCGTCTGATAACTGTGTTGCACTATAGTCACAGTAACTAGATAGGCAGGAGCTCTAATCAGCCTACTAGCAACTGATTGGATGTGTGTGTGTGTGTTTGTGTGAGATCATGCAGTATTATTGGTTACACAATTTTTGACCTGTGTTCTACCCTTTACACTTCCCCTCACATCAATTTAATAGACCTGTTGATGTCATCCACCTTAGAAGTACCTTTGAAAGAGGTGAAAATGTATAAGCTCTGTGGCACATCTGATAACTGTGTAGCACTATAGTATGAATACCTAGATAGACAGGAGTTCTAATCTCAATGCTGGCAACAGTTTGTGTGTTTGTGTGTGTGTGAGGATCATATCTTATGGGGTTTATACCATTTTAATGTGTATACTATACACGGCTGGTGACCACCTCCCGCTGCCATTACTTTATATAGTGTGGTAACAGCATCTGACTCACATGCAGCAGGTTAAACCATTGTACAGTCCTCTGTACAGATGTTCTGGAATATTCATATGTTTGAAACCTATACATGATCGGAAGTGGTCTGTGTGCCTTAACAATGCCCATGTATGTGATATTGTAGCCAAATAGGCCACAGTGAGTGTAGTGACATGTATGGCAGCATGAGGGATCATACCTGACTGAAACATCATGCTGATACGACGTCTGTTGCCCTCAAGGGTGGCCAGCCTTGTAGGTGCAATACGTGACTCCAGATGCTTGGTTTTACAAGTACACTTTTCCTGTTATGGGTCACGTTAAAGGCTGTAAGAGGTGTGGACTGACATATTGTGGTCCTAATTAGTATGTAACAGCAACACCTTGCATCTAAACAGGGGTGTGTACACAATTTATATCCAGTGTATGCCACTAATGTGTCACACATGTCCTTACCTTTGGCCATTCGTCCAGCCCATTTTGCTAGCCTCTGTCCAGACATCTTGGCACTGACAAGTTGTGAGGTATGCTAAAAGAATGATGAATTCACATCAGATAGGCCCCAGCAGTGACCACTGTGATGAAATGCAGTTAACCCTGGCACAAGTGAATATGCACAAAAAGCAATATAGCTACTACATAAAGCAATATAGCTATTACTGATGGTTGTGTGCATGGTAAATTGCATGGCCTTTACATGCCTGGGGTATTGAATGGCAACAGAACAATGTAATACTCACCAGCTTCAGGCTGCTGTCCCATATGCAGACCAGAGGGTCCTACATGGTTGTGAGAGTTAGTTATTGTCAGCAGACTCACATGTGGCCTTGGTACAGGATGGTTGCAGCATGTCAGCACACCTACAGTACTAACCCCAATAATACACAATGTCCTGTCCTCACCATAGAAAATTCCATCCACAACTGCAATCGGACCTGACACATGGCTGTAGATACAATACAGATACATGTATGTCTTATACATTAGTGTACTAATCCCCACTGAGCTCTTACCTGCATGCTCCTTGTCTAGTATGTTTGTGCAATCAACCTCCACAATGCTTCCCTCAGCTTCATAGCTTGTGCATTGGGCGGGTGCCCCATGTTTGGTGAGGAGCACCTTGGTGGGTGTCAGTGGGGGCTGGATGGCTGGGCCCCCACCTGTGGATAGCCAGTCCCTCACTACAGCTGCAGCCCATTGATGGGCATGGCGGATGAGGTCGGTGGCCCGATGCTGCACGTGGTCATATGTTCTGCTGGGCAGGCCGGCATCATTTACCCTGTGGACCAGACTGTTCCCCAGGGCAGTCCTCTCATGCACATCATCTGCTCTCCATCTGAATAACAGGGCATAATGTCCAATCACATATTGGGTGATGATGTGAGTTTCCCCAACAGAGAATGCTGGTAGGCGAGCCTTCTGCATGTTACGTGGAAGACATAAACAGGAAAAATATCACAGGACCTCATACAGTTGTCAAAGTGCACATCAACCATGGGTATTACTTGCAAATAATCCACACTACACCATAACCCTCCAAGCTATCATGGCTATAGCAGCTTGCATTATACTCTTGGCCCTTAGCTATCTTATTCCCCCCAGTGTTGGGCACTTGGGTGCATAATCCTCTATTCTCCATTCATATCTGTGTAGAGGTTTGACAGTGGCCATCTTCCATGTGGATGGTGGCAGGTCTGTGTTTGACTGTGGTGTGTGATGGAGCTGTGATCACATGCCTGAGTTCATGTAGGAGGCAGACAGTGATGTTATTATGCCTAATGGAGATATGGTGTTGTTGCCATCAGTAGGCAATATGTACATGCTCACCATTGCTGAGGGGAGGAGTGTGGTTGATGTGCATATTCCCTGTACAACTGGGGTGGACAGGGTGGCGATGTTCCCACCTAACCTGTGTGATGCAGGTTGCCTATATCCATGGCATGTGTTTATGAGGTGTTCTTTACCAACAGTTCAGGGTGAATTGTGTTGTTTCCTCTGAGACTTATGAGATATGTGGAGACACTGCTGCAATTGTACTTGGTGGTGTGGATATGTCTGATTTGTAGTCATAGTCAGCCTTACAGTAAGTCACCTGTGAACTTACATTGTTGCTCAGGTATAGATGGACTTGCCTCCAAGTTGTTGCCTGCACGTATGTGTCCCTGTACAGCCAATGTAGCAGCCTATTATCTGGTTTGTGTATTGCTGCTGTCCAACAAAGGGGATTACTCTACGTTGGTGGAGGCTGGTTATACAAGTCAGGTACTGCTGAGTCCAAATAGCTACAGTGGATATAAAGGGCACACACCCCTGTTACAATGCCTGGTATTTGTGCAATTGGAACATGACACCACAATAACTCAAGTCAAAACAATTCCCACCTGTAATGTGACCAATAGCCTGTAGAAGTCAATTGAAAACATAACAATCAGGTCTGTGACAACAGATGGAACTAGTAATCAGTACAATAAGCCACTTGAATGAGTGAGCACACCCTTAAACTGATATGTTGTGTATGCACCTCTTGAGATGGTTACAGCATTCATTCGTCTTGGTTTGTAGTCTAACATCAGGGCACATCTTCACTTGGCAATAGTTACTCACCTTCCTAGTAACACCCTTGATTGTATTTCAATGGAATTGTACAGGTTAGGGGTAATAATCAAGATGAAAAATATTATGAAATGAGCTTATGTGGTCTGATTGTCATACAGCACACAAACCTGGCATTCCAACAGGGATGTGTACACTTGTGATATTCACTGTATATAGGTGTTGATATAGCTGGTAGTGGCAGGTATGGACAGAAGGTAATAACACAGTTGGAGACTTCTCTGATTACTACCTGATAATCATGCCTACTCTAGTACCCATATCAGTGTCAGGGCAATGCAACAACCAGTAGCTGTACACATTTATGTCTGTTGTGTGTACTGACAGTGATATTAGACACATGTGCAACATGCACAACCTATGTTCCTGACTGCTTGAAACCCATGTGATTAGTTTTGTGCCTTCAAGCTGAACATGTGCAGACATGCATGTGCTCAGGGGATACTTGGTATACATTTCTGTTCTATGTTAGTATGGCACACTGTATTTACATTCTTGCTGCTCAATCATACTTTTCAACCTGTTATAGCAGTACATCTGAACAATAACACACATAAACAGATGACAAAAGGGACATCAAAATTGATACTGTATTAATATAGCTGCACCATACATTAGTACGTTGATTGCACAGTAGACTTTGACATCACTGTGATAACCTGGAAGATGTCCAACAGTCATAAGTAGGCTATTATGTTACAATGTTATTGCTCACTGACCTGCCAATGGTTTGGCTGATATAACACAGGTATATGTGTATGTGACTACAGATATCAGTCACAAATGTGCTTATTGTCCAGCAGAACACTGTACAGTTGAATGTTATTAATTCAATATATCACATGCAGTTCAACACATGTCTGCAGAAGTACTTTACTATTCACATGCCCTGTATAGGTCTCTTAGCATTACAAGACAAACATGTGTCATACTCATATTCACAGGTAACATGGATATGGACACCATCCCATTAAATGGCCTAGTAGTGGCACAGTCACAACTGTTTGACAAATACCCCAGCGGTTGTCATATATGAGCTGTCCATTCTCAGGGTGAGTCAGGCTCCTGAGCTGTGATCCTACCTTGCAACCTCTTAGAGCATCACATCTGGAAAATCCTAAAATGATGGGGGAATAAATTGAGACAGACTGTAAATATTCCTGTTACAAACATAGGACGTTTGTAGAATGATACATTTTGCATTACAGTGAATATTCTTAAGGATGTGGAGTCTTAAACTCAAGTGTTTGTCATTATTTGATGACTTCAATCCTCAGCTATTTGCCAGAAAAGTACAGATTTCAGGATGAACAGACAAAAAAATATGATGGTAAAATGTGGACATTCTGTGAAAATCTGTACAGTTGAGAGGTATGTCTGTGATCTCTCCCACTGCAGAGAGGGCCAGATGCTATGTCCATAGCAATTGAACAGCAAGTCTTGTTGGGACATATATTCTTCCAAATCATATTTCCTATTATTATGGACCAAGTACTAAATTCAATTACATGCTTACATGTTCCACTTACCTTTTTTTCTTTTTTCTCTTTTCCAATTTATGTTTTGTTTTTTCTCTCTCTCTTTCTCTCTGTCTCTCTCCCTCTCTCTCTCTCTTTCTGTGAACTACAGAGATAGAGCTGGTTTGAATAGGTGGCAGCATGGCTTCTGTAGGTGATGCTCATGACCAGGTGATAGCCTGTGCACCTATTGGGATTCCACACTTTCTAGTTGCATGCAGAGCAGCTGTGTAGTTCTTCCAGTGGCCATTGTCATGGCAACACATTCCTATAAATGAATACTCCATGTGGGCATTGGCCTTTTCCCTTACTTATGAGGAAGACATCTTGGAGTTGTGTGAGCTATTACCTCTTACAACAAGACTTGTGGAGACAGGCCAACTAAATGGTGGAGAAGGTTCAAGACTTAGGGGCAGAATGTGACTTTTGCTGTTATATGATTGGAATACTGCTAGTTTAACAGGGTTTGTCTGCACATGCAAATTATGCATGGGTTTTAGTCTGACAAAGCTCTGTTTCTGCATAGCTCTCAACTGTAGGGCCATCCACATAATGGACACAGGTTAGCCTGTTATGCATGGACTGTTCCCCAGATGGGTGTTGTGTTTTGCAAATCAGTAGCATACTCTTTTGATTGCATTATGTCAATGGTAACATCCATTTGTTTTTCCGACTTTATATCCCTCCAAAAATGTGTTGCAACAAACCCTGTAACACCAGCAACGTTCTCATTGTATAACAGCAATATTTCAAGTATGGCTGTGTATTTGGGCCTCTGTCTACCAATTATGTCAGGCTTTGTCCAGATATCATACAGTAGTAGGTTGATAGGTATACTGGTCTATCATT
This sequence comes from Protopterus annectens, assembly GCF_019279795.1. Classification (NCBI taxonomy): domain Eukaryota; kingdom Metazoa; phylum Chordata; order Ceratodontiformes; family Protopteridae; genus Protopterus; species Protopterus annectens. The sequence continues at coordinate 231,001,182 of NC_056741.1, read as the reverse complement.
ATTTAGTGCTGTAATTCTTGCTGAGAGGAAAGGCTAAAAAACATGTTGAAGTCTGTACATTCAAGAGATTGGTGTATAGAGAATGCTCTTAGATGCCCTTGCAACATATTTTATGTGGGGGGACAATAACATATGTTTTAAAACTAGGCTGTTAGAACATGTGAGACATATTACTAGAAAGATGATAGTTTTATAGCTGTATATTTGAATAAATCTCACCATGGGGATAGTAGTGGGTTCTCAGGTACTGTTTTTGAAAAAGTCTGTTCCTCCGTTTGATGAAACATTCATAAAAGGACAATTGTTATGTACAGACTCGATGCATTAATATTCAATGTGATACTTTATCCCGCAGGGGGTTAAATGAGGAGTGCAATTGGAGGCTCTGTATTTAATTATGTAATTAGGTGTTAATTGCTTCTTGTGATTAAGGCATGTATTTCTGGTAATGTTTTACTCTTTGAAGTCTTTGGCCAAGACATCAGAGTATAATAAACATGTGTGAAATACTGGCTGGTTGTATTTTTCTTTGCTATGTTCAGATATTTTATTTGGTTTGCTAAGAGATTGTTGTATGTCTGACAATTATGTATGGCCTATCATGATTTTGTAGCAATGTACTGTTCACTTATTTATTTGGACTGGGGGGGCAGATGTGAGTGTCATGGCTGCTTTTGCATCCAGCTGTGCATGCTGCCCCAGTTATGGTTAGTCTATCAGCAGCATATGTTTATATGGGCATTTTGAGACATGTATGGATATATATATATATATATATATATATATATATATATATATATATATATATATATATATATATATATATATATATATATATATATATATATATATATATATATATATATATATATATATATATATATATATATATATATATATATACACCTCAGTATTTATTGATGGTATATCTATATATTGTTGTACACATATATGGATCTCCCTACATATCTCTATCTCTATGTATATTTTTATTCATATATATATATATATATATATATATATATATATATATATATATATATATATATATTTATAGATACCAATCCTTCCTAATTGCACAGTGTCTCTTCCCTATTGTAAACTGGCTGACTATGGTGTGCAGAGTTCTAGGTTCAGAACGGGCAAGGGCTGTTTATTTTGTTGCTAGGCAGAACAAGGACTGGTGGATAAAGAGGAATTAAGGCAGTTTTGAGAAGCTTTAAGTGGGTTTGCACGGGTTTATGCAAAGGTAAGCGCTGCTAACATATGGTTAAATGAATAGGTGCTTACACTGTGTAAGCTTCTCTTTCCACTATGCAAATCTGCTTAGCATTTACATTTAAGCAATGCTGAAACCTGCTAAGCATAGATCCGCCCTGGTAACCATTGATCACATTCCAGCCTGATAAAATAGGGTAATGACATCTTTAATAAGTGTATTTAATGTTCTTTACATAAATAACATGCTTCTATGTGCTGTCATTACAGTAGCAAGGGGTGTGAGTATACTGTATGCGACACCTGAGTATACATGGGTAGTACCACAATCTTTTCTCTTTGTATTTGTTTCATACATGGGTAGTATCCCAGGTTATATGAAGTCACACTTGCATGTTACACCAGCTACAGTGCACTGGTTGACAAATATAGTTTAACACATATTGTATCATTATGTTAGTACTTTTAACAATGCTTTTCCAAGTAAGAGTAGATTGCAGATTGTAGTACTGGAATCATACACCCCTGCATGCAAAACTGGACTCTGAGTATTGAGTATCTTGTTCTTGGTGTTTGAGCTGTATGTTTATATGTATCTCCTACTGGATATTGATCTGATATGTTGATATTAGCTGTAGACTACTATGTTTTTTGGAGATGTCATTGCGGACTGCTGTCATGTGGTACTGGCATACCTTCCAGTTTCAGACGTCTATCTTTCAAAACATTCATCCTAATGCATAACCTGTTGGCTATATACTTTCTGTCTGTCCTTTGTACTGAGGTGGAGATGTCAGGTATTGCTCCGGCCATACCACTATGTAGGTGCCCACATTGTATTGTGCTCTGTGCCTGGACACTGAACCTAGTTCTGATATATGGGACATTCCTTAATGTGGGCCTTGCCCCTTTTCCTTGCCTGTGTGAGGGACATTACAGAGGTGGTGGCCTACAGATTCACATACAGTAGGTGGCAATACATGACAGGACAGGACATGTGGAGACAGCCAAACAACATGGGGGACATATTCCCAGATTTGTGAACAGATTCTATGTCATCAGTGCTGTTATACACATGGTGGATTGATAAATTGACATGGTTTGTGTGGACATGCATTTAGTGAGTGACTTCATGACTCACAGTGATATGTCTCTGACATACCTCTCCATTGGCACACTGTCCACAGTCTGGCCACATGTCTGCCTGTTATGTTTTGCCTGTTCCTGAAACAGTTGGTGTCCCTGGTAAATCAGTCATAGACTCTGGGGAATGCAGTCAGTAAATAATCACATCTATTGGTATTACCAATGTCATATTCCTCATAAAGGATGTTATAACAAACTCAGTGACATCTGCAACTGTCTCAATGTATGACAGCAGTATGTTCAATCTACCCCTGTATTTGTGCCTCTGTCACCAAATGATGTTAGGCTTTGTCCAGATGTCAATGAGGCGCAGACATATTTATTATCATTATTTCTTGACTTCATGCCTGCTATCATCCCAGTGATGTAATACACCCACAGACATGTCAGAGAAGAGGCTTTAGATTTGATTCCTGAGGCTGTTCATTCTGAAGTGAACTGTACATGTGAGAAGCCTGTGTATGTCTGGCCATTGTTAACAGACTGCCATGATTGTGTACACATGTCATGTGTACATGTTATTTGGGCTGTGTATGCAGGGGGGTGGATGCAAGTGTTATGGCTCCTTCTTTATCTGACTGTGATTGCTGCTCCAATTTCTGCTGATCTATTGGCTGTATGTGTTTGTAGGGGCAGACTGAGACAATTCCTTTACCAAGGTCAGGATTCAGACTACACTGACATTTGGGACTCTATATGTAGGACTACTGTGTGAGTGGCAAATGATGTATTTATTCAGACAGTCCATATACTCTACTGTTTACTTGACTTAACAGTATGTGGCAGTGACTGTGGTGATGGTTGTGGGCATGCACTTTTACACTGGTGTAGTCTTGTCACTGCTGTTACATCCCTGTAGTGCCTGATACATTTGCAAATACACATGTAATTACCCATAGCAGATGTCCTAATTCAATTATGTGTGCTATTTCAGTAAATATATGTTAGAGCACACAGGAGGGTGTTACTACAGCAACTGTGTTAGGTTATCTATGCCAGTTCTTCAGATACATCCCATTTTCATGGCTTCCATCCACCACTTTGTCAGCCTTGGTCCAGATTCATTGCAGAATGGGGTTCTGAGTATACCTGTCAACTGGATGGATTTTTTTCAAGTTGTCCAGGTTTATTGCTCATATTTCTGGTCTGTTTTACAGATTATTATAATTTCTCTGGTAAATCACTGTAATGATATGATTGTTGTCAGAAAATGAGGACATAGGTTCATAGGTTCATAGGTTTATACTAGGCTATCTGCCCTAAGGCATTTATAAGCCTAGCCCAAATTATTGTGGCTTACGCCATCCCTTATATGAAAAAATACTGTGCCCATTAGTTTGTTGTGCCTCTGTCCAGCAGTGACACAGAGATGATTCCTGGGGTAAACCTACGATCTCCCATCCACAGGTCTAGATTTCTCTTGAACAGAGTCAGCGAGGTGCTCTGCCTCACATGGACCGGGATTTTATTCCACAGCATAGGGAGTCTCTGAGTGATAAATCTATCCCTCCAGCACGTCCTATTTATATCCGTGCTAAGGTTTAAGTCACTTGCTCTAGTGGTTTTGGTGGATTTGGATTTTTGAGGTGGAGCATGTCCATTAATTCCGGGTTGGACATGGCCTTGTATGTCAGGCACATGTCACCTCTGAGCAGACGGTATGCGACTGAATAGAGCTGGAGTTTCTTCAATCTGGCAGCATATGACAGATTTTGGAGTCCCTTTATCCTTTGGTGAGGAACTTTTGGGGTCTCTCCAATTGCTGCAGATGTCGGGTGAGATACATCCCGAATGGGGCATTGTACTCGATCATTGGTCTGATAAGTGAAGAGTACAGGGAACAATGACCTCACTAGATCTGGATGTGAATCCTTCATGATCAGGTGGGCAATGTAGAAGGTCTTTCTAACCACTTTAGCAATGTGAGTGTCAAAAGAAAGGCCACTGTCAACCTGGGTCCCCAGGTCCCTGATAACCTCTTCTGTGCTTAGTGGATTGCCACCTATATGGTAGCTTGGGGTTTCCTTGTTTTTCCCGAAGGGTATGACTATACATTTTTTGGCGTTTATCTTCAGGCCATGGCTCTGGCACCAGCTATCTGTTTCCGTGAGTCCCTTCTGAAGGATATCCGTGTCCGATGCACTTTCCACTATGGCGCCCAGTTTGCAGTCGTCTGCAAACTTTGTCAGCCAAAGTCCTCCCATGTTGGCCTGTACTTCTGAGAAGTAGATGCCAAACAATAGGGGGCCAAGGACCGAGCCCTGTGGGACACCACTTGTGACCGGCTTGGAGTCTGACACAGCGCCAGCAACTCTAACCCTGTGGGTTCTGTCCTTAAGCCAGTTAAGTACATTTCATTTACCTACCTCACATCCATCAGAATATGTATGCTAAAACAAACTGTGTCACTCTGTGATGAAGAGTACAGGGGGACAATGACCTCTTCCTTCCTGGATGATAATGCGTTAGTACTGAGATGTACCACAAAGAAGGACTTTGTGACCACAGTGGCAATGTGGTGGTCAAGAGACATTGCTGTCAACCTGTGTACCCAGATCTCTTATAATGCATTCTTTGTTCAGGGGACTACCATCAATGTGGTAAATCATGGGAATAGGGTTTTCCACAAAGGGGATGACAACACATTTTCTGACATTGATCTTAAGGCCATGGCTCTGACACCAGTCTTTGGTCTCAGCGAGGCCTTTCAGTAGGATGCCAATATCACTTGGGTAGTTAATAATAACTCCCGACTTGCAATTGTCTGCAAACTTTGTCTGCCAGAGCCCCTTCATGTTGGCATGGACTTCAGAGAAGTTGATACCAAACATGAGAGGAACAGGGCAGAACCCTGTGGGAATCCACTTATGACTGCTCAGCAGTCTGACTTGAAGTCAGCTATTTCCACACTGTGAGTCCTATCTGTGACCCAGTTTTCAACCCACCTAGTGATATAGGGGATGATGCCTAGTTTAGTGAGCTTTTGCATGATTCCTGAGTGGGGAATGTTATCAAAGGCTTTGGCCAGATCAAGGTGGGCTGTATGTGCCACCTTGCCTCCAT
>NC_056741.1:230878255-230990755 GCF_019279795.1 Protopterus annectens | reverse complement strand
TGAGAGATGTCGGCTAACAAATGTAGATTCTTGCAGTGGTTACAGCTTTAATGATTATTACTCTACTCATTACTCTGCAGGTATTATTACAACACCCTATGGCCTTGGGTTGGGTAGTGGTATGTTTCTACACAGTGTATAATTACAGCCTTCTTATAGCTACTTTATACTTTTTCTTACCTGGAAGACCTGTGGAGGGAATGTTTGTTAATACTACATGACTGTTTCTACCGATATTCACATAGTCAGGGTTACATATGTGCACTCATAGTGTGTGTGTGTGTGTGGGTGGGTGGGTGTGTGTGTGTGTGTGTGTGTGTGTGTGTGTGTGTGTGTGTGTGTGTGTGTGTGTGTGTGTGTGTGTGTGTATGTGTGTATTACTGCCATACTCTGGCTTGATTTCTATCAGTCACCCTGGTTGTTGGTAGCAGGGACCAGTAGCTGTAACAACATGACACTTTTGAACATTTCTTGGGGGAGACCACTTGGTGTATGTATTTATCTTGCTGTCATTTGCAGCCTTGGGGTTGGAGAATGGGTGTTGTACACAGTATAACTACAGCCTTCTTATAGCTACTTTATACCTTCTATTACCTGGAACACCTATGGAGGGAATGTTTGTTAACACTACCTGACTTTTTCTACACATATTCACAAAATACTAGTTGAAAATATGCATACAGCTTACTACCACTCCCGGGATCCGAACCGTGGCTGTTTCTGCTAAAAATACAACAAGTTTCTGTTTCATCAGAAGGTACTATTGAGAAACTGCTGTCTCTTCTTTGAACGATTTCTGTGTCATTCTCTCTTTGTTGTACAATCTGACCTTGTAATTATAACATTCTTATACATACACTCCTATACATATCTTTTGACATAGCATAGTGTGGAAAACAGTGGTTAACACAACATTGCTATGCATATATCAGATCTTGGTTCATAACATTTTAATATCAGTTCATTTTGTGTCTTACAGAGGCACTAACTTTGTCAGATGAGACTTGATTGTTTAATGCTTTCAGAGCTATAGTTGCTATGCATAACCTGTACACATTTCAATTCATACCATACCAGAGTAAACACAACTAGTCCAGGGTTTTGAATTTTATTGACAGGCAGTTTCAGTTTTAATCATATATAACCTATATGAGACTCTTACTGTAATATTGTCTGCTTTATTCAGTACAAACCATACCCCATTTTAATACTGCCAGGTGACATTCTACTCCTTTATATTTATTTGGTATAAATACTACAAGCTAGATTGTTACTCACCAGCCTCGTGACGCAGCCTATCTTCTTTTCATTGCCTTCACGGATCTTTAAGGTGGGGAAAGACTGCTCCTATTATTATATCATATCATATTATAGCATATATCTTATTATATTTTAAATGTGTCTAAAGCAGAAGTATGCGATAGCTTTCTAACTACAGTCTATAGTTTTGCGTGAGCAATGTGACACTGTTTACTATCTTCATGAATGCAAACTACTTTCAACTGATTTTTTCCTTACATTGCACTTCTTTAATTTTGGAATTGTACAATAGCCAATGTAGACTCAGTTTTTTTCAGACGGACATTTTTTTTGCATTCCATAAGCTCAGTGCTAGTAACTTACCCCGGGATTCATGAAGCTCGGCGCAAGGCCGGCGTAAGGCTTGCGCCGGCGGTGCATTGCATAGCCGGCGCAGTAGCGCCATATGCATATTAATGAGAGTGCACCGTAACCACAGGCACGTGCGTAGTGTACGTGAGCGAGCCCAAGTAGGATGCGTCAGTAGGCGTGTTTAAGCAGGCAGGCGAAGAGCAACCTAAAGTGCTGGCTGCCATAGTCCGCCCAGAATAGAAATGGCTGCAGCCATGGCCCGTGCAGAATGAAATGTCCGCAGAGTATGCAACAAAGTACCCGTCCCAACTAAACAGAGAAGCAAATAAAACCCACGCAGCCCGAACTGTACCTGTCCAAGGAACAAAGGATACGCGTAATACCGTGTCCGTCCCGCAATGTACTGTGAGTGTGCATAGTCAGAGAAGGTGTACAGCAGCATGTCAGCGCGCCGCACCGACATAGGAGTAGCGACTAAGGTCACCAACCGTCCCACTTTGCGAGGGGCAGTCCCTGTATGGGCATACGTGTCCCGAAAAAAAGTATTAAAAATGGGAAGTGTGCTAAGATTGTAGGTCATAATGATTTCCCGTATTTAATGTAATGGTAGCCTGAATCGGTTATTTCCGTAACTGAAATACCTAAATGTCACAAGAAACAGAATAAGCTACCAAACTGCCACAACAATAAGCTCATATTTAGGCAAATAAGTGAAGTTCTATGCTATATAGTGACCGTGTGTATGTGTCGGGCTGTGAAGTCAGATGTGGCTCCCGGAAATATCCCACCCTGTCAACTGGAAAATGTGGCCACCCCAGTAGCGACATGGGCATGGTCAGCAGGGTTACCAGCTGTCCCAATGTGCCATGGACAGTCCCTCATTGGACAGTTGTGTCCCTGCAAAATCGAAGAAATGGAAAATGACCGGAGATCCCGTGCCAAAAATATTCCCGCAATATACATGTAATAGTAGCATAAAACATATAATTCGTACATGAAACACATACATGGCATATGAAACTGAAGAAGGACCCCAAATGCTAACAGAATAAGCGTATAGTATGGCAAACAAGTGAAGTTCTGTCAAGTGCACATGCCGTGGGTATGTGTCGTCCTGCAAAATCCGAAGTGTCCATAAAACATGTCCCACTATGGGCATTGGAAAAGGTGCCAACCAGAATGGTAGCCGGACTGCCAAATACACACGGTCAAGGTAAAGGACGGAACCACATGCATATGGCTGGATGGATGTTGTTCGAAAAATATATATAGAAACACATATGAAGTGCCAGGTTACACTCGAAATACTATATAATGCATTGAATTGTACCGTACAATATGGCAGTAGAGCTCATCCTGCATGTAATTGGTGAAGTTAAGCTGTAGTGTGATGGAAGTCTGACCCTGGCAGTAACCACTACAGCAGGCTCATGTCTCTCACCATTAATTAACTGCTGGGTTACAGAACAATTAATGTATGTACATGCATAACATCACCCCTACTCCTGAGGAGGATGGCCTTGTGAGCTCTATCGAAGATAAGAGTACAACTCCTTACCAGAGACACAAAGCAACGTATTAAGAAATTAACTGACTACTGTATCGGAACAGTCCAGTGTCCTTGAAACAGCTACAATCACAGAAGGACACTGTAATTGACCAGGTGCCTTGCAAGGCTGTGTTATTCTCATGGGAAAACGTCTTAAAAACACGACCTCAGCACCCACGTATGTATAGACTATTGCGGACCATAGTAATGGAAATGCCCTGTGACCGACCACGTCAGTAAGGTGGGCAGAAGCTGATTGTAAACATTATATAAAGAAATTGCTTACTGTATAGAGTCAGACAAAACTCTCATACTTGGACTGTATATTATTTTGCCTGCCTGTGTATAGTACTAAAACGTTGTGAACCCGAGCCTCCTGTGTTATTGACTGTCACGTAGAAAAGCCTACTGATAACTACAGTCTGGTTTTAACAACTTATTTGACATTGTGATCCTTGTAATCCGGAATTCCCTTGGTAAGCTACAGGTCAGAGTGCATGGGTGGTTAGACATCTACGCAGGAGAATTTGCCTAAATGGTTCTTCATGAATGAAAAGACCTCCGACTGAATTGTTGTGTTGAAAGAGGCTGTCCACTGTCTGATCTGTGGCTGAAAAGCGGAAAACTGGATCCCAAGAAGAAAACGTGCAGCCTTAAACAGGAGGCTCAGGTAAGGAGTGTTTGCCTCTTTGTCTCTATTGTAGATCAGGGACCAGACTACATTGTGTTTCTGTTAACAGTTGTGATAGCGGGTCGAAGACCAATCCAAATAGTGTTAAATCTGGACATAGGTCAGGGGAACACACAGCAGAGTAAATAGTCATTGTAGACACTACAGTGGATACAGGGAAGGAGATACCACGTGGTACGAGAGAAGGGTACGTAGCAGTCGTGTAGAGGATATGGGAGGGTAGTGAACAAACAGATCACGTGATCCGCGTTCGACGGGTGACGTGAAGTATATGCAATCGCAGAGAGCACATAATGTGAGATAGTCAGTAAAATGGGGCAATAAATATGACACTGATGGTATAGTAGACAAAATATCGTTACTGAAACATTGAAATACCTGATAATGTGATGCACATGTTCTAGGGTAAACACCTGTCCCACCCTGTGAGGGATAGTTTCTCTTTGGCCAATTGTGACCTGCAAACAAACCGAACAAATGTCAAATGTCCTGATATCTCAGGGCAAAGATGTCCCAGATATCTCCTCAAATGGTAGCATACAACACTAATATTGTATCTGGAACAACAAAATATCATAATAAACAGAATAAGCAACTGTAATGCTACAACAATTGGTAGCTCTCCTGTCAAAAAGTGGAATCCTGTCCTATGTACTGGCCGTGGGTATGTTCATACCTGGCAAATGACACGTTCCGAACACTAATTTACCACATTGTGCATTTGAAAAGGTGGCAGCCCTAACATGTGCAGGCGACTAAACAGCGACAATTGGGTATCCGTCACGCACATAGGTGGATTGAGGTAGTGAACCGAAGGGAACAGAACACTACAAATGCGAAAGCATCATACGTACACAGAGAAGAGCATAATACAGTAGTAGCGACAGCCCCCCCCCCTACCACCTCCGATACCACATCCAGGATATGAAGCGTGAGGGCAGGCTAGTCCCCACACGCTATCCTGTGGCAACAGAGGTATCACAACGACCAAATGTAACAGAAGCTATTGAAACCACATCTCGAACTCGTAACACACCTAGGGACACTCGAGTAAGAAGACAGTCACTAGAACAGAGTGAGGATATCTGTCAATTAATCAATGTACCGAACCCTCATGCAGGACAGGAAGGCCAGGACCCAACCCCCGTAGTGTATAGACCGTGGACACAAGAAGATATCTGTAAAGTCACAGAGGGAATTCCCCATCCACAAAGTAACCGCTATTCACCATGCAATACCCCTGTATCGTCTGATCGGAAAACAAAGGGGGAATGGCGGATGGTACAGTATTTACAAGCTGTAAATCATGTAATAATACCTAGGGTACCGACGGTGCCAGACCCACACACAATATTGAATGCTATGAACACGCCACAGAAGTATCTTACCGTGGTACATATAAGCTATGCTCCCTTTGCAATACCTATACATCCAGATAGTCCGTAGTGCTGTGCATTTACATTCAGGGTAACAGATACAGCCATACCCGGCTACCGCACTGATACTGTGAAAGTACACCGATATTCCCACAGGAGATGGCTAGCTACATTCCGGTGTTTATTCCACCCGGGGCCAGTCACGTTCTACTTTATGTGGATGATATTCTGCTTGCGGCACCTACCCAGCAGCAATGTATGGAAGATACAATAGCATTATTGAGATATTCGGCAGAACAGGGATATAAAGTAAGCAAGCATAAATCGCAACGACAGAGAATACAGGTCAAGTACCTGGGATATGTGGTATCCAAGTAGGGTAGAATATTACATGACGATAGGAACGTAGCAATGTCACAAGCATACAAGCCAACTAACTAGAAGGGAAAGAAGTCCTTCTGGGCCGACTAACATTTGTCAAACCTGGTTACCAAACAATGCTTTTGAATCCGCTGTATTGTCTGCCTTAATGTTTAATACACCTATGGCAGCACAACACATACTACACTGGATTGCAGTAGCAGAAACAGCTTTCTGCAGACTAGAACGATTGATAGCTTAAACATCTGTATTAGGACTCCCGAATAATCATAACACATGTTGTCAGACCGTAGACTGTAAGCGGAGATATATGACGTCAGTCTTGATGCAACAGCATGGAAGTAAGCAACGCTACATAGCTTACCACACATTGCAGTTGGACACTGTGGCATGGTCAGTGCCACATTGTGTACAGGCAGTTGTTGTAGCACCCATGGCAGTACAGGCCCCGGCCTTAATGTAACATACCACCCTCTCACCGTGAGAATGTCTCATGCAGTTGCGATCATTCGGCTGCAAGAGAAGATAGCATACCTGACCCCTGTTACACATTCGTTCTGTCTGACCATACCACTGAGTCAACCTCATATGGTGATTGAACGTTGTACAACATTAAACCTATCAACGTCACGTCCGACACCTGTGTATGGCATACCACACAGTTTCCTATACGAAATGGATGAAATACCTACACACAGACATAATATCACTGAGATACACTTAGATGATGCAGAGGTGACAGTTAATGTGTACGGATCATGTAGACAGAGTCCTAGGGGAACGATTCAAGTAGGTTATGCAGTAGGTATTGATAATGAGATTGTAGACGCCCAAACCTTGCAGCATAACGTGTCCGCTCAAGCAGCAGAATAGATAGCTTTAACACGTGCTTGTACTGTAGCGAAAAAGTGATGTGTGGACATATGTCCCGATAGGCAGTATGTTGTCTGTACAGTGCATGTTTATGAGCAGCAGTGGAAGAATAGGGGAATGATAACATCCACCGGTAAACCCATTAATCATGCGCAATTGATCTTGAATGCATTAGATCCCAGTCAGTTACCCACTAAAGTAGGTAATTGTAAATGTGCAGGTCATAGAAAGCAACAGGATAACAGTAGGAAAGGTAAGGCATGAGCACATGCAGCTGCAGAACAATCAGCCTCACAGTTGGAAAGTGTTACTTTGAATGGGGAATGACAATCCTCAGACATTCTAGATGTAGAAACTTTACAAACAATGCAAACATCAACTACGAAAGCAGAAAAGCCGACGTGGGTATGACGGATAGCAATCTTTGAACACGGAATGCACATATCCACAGTGCGAAAGCCAATATTAACGTCTAATGTATTCAGATATGCGGCTTTGTGGAGCCATGGGTAGAGACATGTCCCAACAGGAGGGATGGTACATTTCGTTAACAGAATACCCCTAACATACGGAATTACGAACCACATACAAACATCATGAGCAGCGTGTCACATTTGCAGTACATATCATGCACAGTGAGCATTTAAACCGAAGGGAGTGAGTTTACCTACACCACCATAACCGTTCCGTACTATTTGTATGGAGTTCATACATCTGAATAAATGGGAAGGGAACAGATACTGTTTAGTGATCACACATATATATAATCAAAATGGGTAGAAGCATTCCCAACCATGAATCCGGATGCAGCAGCAGTGGCTAAGGTGCCAGTAAAATTAAGTATCCCTACATCTGGCATGTTGTAATGAAGCTACAGTGACAATAGAACACATGTAGTGAACCGGACAATCACACAACTTGGGGGATTAGTTTGTATTACCATGAATATAGATTGCATGTATAACCCACAGTCAGCATGACTGGTGGCGCGGTACAATGTGAGCCCGGGAAATAAGTACAGGAGGTTGGTGGGTGACACCCAGACGAGATTCATCAGCTGTTCACCTCTAGCATTGCTGAGCATGACAACAGTTCCAAATGTAAAGTGTTCCACCCCCTTCGAAGTAGTATGTGGAATGGCATATCATGTGCCAGAGTGGATATCTGTAATGTATGCAGAGCCGGAGGGGGATGGCCCATTAGCAGGTGACATGAGAGGACTGTTAACCAATAACACTGTTTTGCAGTTAGTCTTTTACAGATAAAGAGCAAGCGAAGCCGGACGCATAGCTGACACCAGTATCCTGTGTGTATGTCACTGTTATCCAAAGAACACACATGTCAAGTGGAACGTGAGAAGGTCTGTACCAGGTACTGTTGGCAACGCCTACTGCAGTAACGTTTGCGGAGAGGTCATCATGGGGTCACCTCACAGTTGTCAAACCGGTAAAGGATATCAAGTCTGATTTACATCTCGTAGCTGATATACCATACAGACCGAGTCACCCGGGCCAGACTGCATAACAATACAAAGCAACCCCTAAGACATTTGGTTTACTGTCGTACTGATCATACACCTATTAGCCATGTTTGTGTTCAATTTACATGTGCTGGGACTATACCTGCATAGAAATACACGGATACAAATGGTGATACGTGATGAACTGGCCCCACAGTGGCTTCCAAACGTCAACACATACCTAGGCATGACGCGTGTGCATGTACAGACTATGAACATATTAAATCGCTGTGTTTGTACTGCCATACCTACATCATATGGAGGACTTCCCATGTATGTTGTCCCCTTGGGGATAGATTGAGACTTATGTATATGTACACCGTGATACAGGTCCTGTGAGATCACAGGACAATGTGGCATTGTACTTACCTGTTACACAAAAAGTAATTGTTTGTTGTCATAAACATGATACAGTTCAGGTTGGTGGGAGTATTTGTAACATAACTGTGTCTTACAAATGTCATATAACAGCCAAAGATCACAGTACTACTTGTAGCACCATTCATGATCTGTATTTAAGCATCATGAGAACAACGTGGAAGGATGTGCAGAAACATCCTGAATTGCAGAAACAGTCCTCTGTCATACACAGGAAAATGTTACATGCAGAGGTAACCCGCATCAGTAGTAAAGAAAAATATTGTTATGTTGTTGGTGGGAAAGAAGCATATGAATGGTTACCTGAGAATTGGTCCGCCAGTTGTTATTTGGGTTATCTGGCTCCACTCACATGACATACTGCACAATTGCCTCTGGGTACGAAACGAACTATAACACATATAGCTCGAAGAACTGGGAACACAGTCGAGAAACCTACCAATCCAGTGGGTGAAATGGAAGCTGTTTCGAAAATGCATACTTCTGCAAGAGATAAAGGAATATCGAATCATATGGACTTGAGTGACAGCGTCATAACTTGGCCTGGAACACTCCCAGCTTGTGGAGTAGTGAAATCAATCAGGGAACACAGGAAGTCGTCAAGACCTGTCGGAGGAATGGTCAATGTGACTTTCCGCTCTTGAACTGGTGACCGATGAACTGGATGCAATGAGAACTGGTGTGTCACGAAATGTTTTAGCGCACGACTGCACCCTGGTGTCGAGAACCGGTACGTGCGCGCTTATCAAAGAAGACCGCTGTGTCCAAGTACCACATAATAAGAACTAAACCAACGCCCACCCAGAGGTAATACAGCAGGTGTTATCTATGGCGGAACCAGGCCCAAACCCACTGACGGACCATTTCCACAAACCATTCGGTGGATGGGGTTCAGTCATACTGAATATCACGATTGCCATTTGTGTTGTTCTGCTCATATTGGGAGCATGTGTCTGTTGCGGGATACTTTGCATGTAAGTATTAGTCAGGGAGTCTGTCGACGTAGCTGTAACCGAGACTATGTATCAAGAGCTGTAGTGGTATTTGTCAATACAGAATTAAATCCATTCTGAAATGTACAACACATTACTTGCCTAGTTAAACGTTCCAGAGAGGAAGAGGCTAGGGAATGCAATAATGTTGTAAATGTTCCTGGATAGAATAGAAGCAAGCAATGGAGGGGGAATGTTAGCAAAATAAATATGTAAACATATATATGACCTGCTACTGTAGAAGCAAATATTGTGTAATGCATATTATTCTATATTACAAACTGGCAGTAGAGCTTATCATGCATGTAATTGCCCGTAGTGTAGCTGCAGTGTGATTGAACTATGACCCTGGCAGTAACCAGTGCAGCAGGTGTATGTCATCCAGCATTAGTCATCTGCTGGGTTAGAAAATAATAAATGTATGTACAGGTATACCTCTCATCCCTCCACTGAGTATGATGGCCTTGTGAGCTCTATCTAACACAGAGTACAGCTGCTCACCAGAGAGACAAAGGAACCTAGTAGGAAATGAAGTGACGACCGGATCTGAACAGTGTTGTAACCGTGACAGAGCAGAATTAACCGAAGTACATTCTAATTGACTATGTGGCTCGCAAGGCTGTGCTATCCTCATGGGAAATTATTTAATAAGCATTACCTCAGCACTGTTGTAGGAATACAATATTGTGGACTATAGTGATGTCAATGACCTGTGCCTGACCACATCATTAATGTGTGCTAAAGATGATTGTAAACACAATACTCATACAGCTGTTACATGTATAGAGTAAAACAAATCTCTAAACTTGTACTGCAAAGTTATTTGCCTCCTGGTGCACAGTAGTAAAATGTTGTTAATTGCAGCGTCCTGTGTTATTGAGTGTCATTATTAAAAGATGAATGAGTGTTACAGTCATATTTAAACAACGTAATTGACAGATGTGTATGTTCTAGCATGGGAATAGGTCAAGCCAACCATCACAATCACCATGTGTACCACATACAAACAGCCAGTAACATGCAGTAGTATTGCATGAAGGCATACACGACTGTGGGAATAGCACAGGACATATGGCACGTGCCAAGTGCAGATGCATGACACAAACGCCAGGATGGGTGTCCCTGCAAAGAGGAACATGTGCCAACCACACCACCCACAGATGTACCGGCAATAAAAACACATGCCAAACACATAGAAACACTACTGTCCAACACACGACTGCAACGGAGCCTGGTCAAACACCAACATGAAGCATGCACAAACAGGGACTTGTGTAATTGTTGCCTTAACACCCCCCCATAGGCTACAGAAGAATAGAATGGACATATGCATGTAATGTTGTGAAGGATGTGCGGTAGTCCTCAGTAACACAGTGTTAGGGACACAGATACACTGTCATCAAGTGTGACATATGTGCACTGTAGACAGCACACCTGCAAGTAATACAGAGGACATTCATGTGCCACAGACATATACACATGAGAAAGAGGATAGGGGATAGACAAGTGTAAATGTGACAAACTATGGATATAGGTTCATACGTCCATAGGTACAGGGTAGGCCATCGTCCCAGGTTCAGCCATAACACAACACCATAGTTAGGATGACGTTGCAAACCTTCTGTGCATCACATAAAATATTCATTATATTGCTGTACCTCCGTCAAGCAGTGATAATGATGTAATCCCTGGCCTATACCTGCAATTCTCCATCCAATGGACAACATACCCGCGAACAAGGCTAGGAAGGATCTCTGTCCCACATGTACTGTGATGTAGATCCACAGCATTGTGAGTGTCTGGGTGATATATGTGTCACTCAAACACATCCCAGTAATGACCATGACAAGGTTCATGTCACCTGCCCTAGTGGTTCTGAGGGATGCAGATACAGTAGGTGAAGCATACACATGACATATGGGTTGACATGGCCTCGTAGGTCAGGCACAGGTCAACACTAAACAGCAGGTATGTGACTTAATGGGGCAGGGGTCCTACAAGTGTGGCAGCTTTACACGAAATGATGTCATCCTGCATCTGTACGACAATGAACCTATGAGGGCTTCCCAGCTGCTGTAGGTGTATGGTCAGATACAGTCTGAATGGGCCAATGTAGTAACTCATAGGTGTAACACGTAATGGGTACAAGGAGACAATGACCTAGCCTGATGTAGATGTGAATCCCTGCACATACAGGTGGGCAATGTAGAAGTCCCACAGAACCACGATAGCAACGTGTGTGTTGAATGAAAGGTGACCGACAAACTCTGTCCCCTGATCCCTGGTAATCACCCCTGTGCTGTGTGGACAGCCACCTATATGCTGGACAGGGGTGACCTACTACTCCTCGACAGGTATGATTTTGCATTACTTACCATTTAGCTGTGGGACATGTCCCTGACAGCAGATATGCATATCTGGGAGGCCCATTCGAAGGATATCTGTGTCAGATGTCCGTCCCACTATGTCACCTGTTTTGCAGTCATCAACAAACAATGTTGCCCATAACACCCGTCTGTGTGCCTGTACCGTGAAAATGTAGATGTATGACAGGAGTGCACCCACGGAAGGGCCCCATGGGACACCACTTGTGACAGGCAGTAGGTCTGACATGCTGCCAGCAACTATGACCGTGTGGGTTGTGTCACATAGACAGTTCACAACACATTCTGTGATGTACATGTTCACATCCCAGCCAATGGTTTTATTAACGATACCTGAGGGGGGTAATGTTATGAAGCCCTTTGCCAGGTCGAGGTAGGCTGTATGGACTGCAACACCCCCATCAATGGCCTGGGTGACTGTCCCGAAAATGTCAACCATGCTTTAAAGGCATGAACCGCCCCTGAACAAGACAAACCGTGTTGGATGCGAAGTATGTATGTCCCCTATGCAGTCATGTACGAGCCGCAGTATGATCCCTCCCCATGTCTTTGCAGATAGGTCTCCTCAGGGTACTGGGACAGTAATAACCAGCCTCAGTGGAGGCATTGGCCCTGTGACGTGGGACTACAGTTGCCATGCGACACAACCTGGGCACCCTACCTGAGGTGAGGCTACAAAGAAATAGCTGTCCTAACTGTGGGTCCTAATCCTAAATGAGATAGTGGAGTACACAGCGGGGTCACCATCTGGTCTCATGGATGCTATGCCCACTACCCTGGAGAGAGCATGTCCCACCTGTGTGTCACAGAACATTTGGTGACCACAAACCGCTGGTACAGACATCTCCACATGTGTGGGGGAGGGTGTGGAGATGTCCTCACTGGACTTGTCAGCCTGTATGTTGGCAATGTGTGTATGTTGAGTAAACCCCACCTCTATGTGAACCCAGTCAGAGCATATGTGGGAGTGACCTCACAGGTGTTGAGCATAGCAACTGAAGGTGGTATGATTGTCAGGTAGGTCGATGTAGGTATATCTGTGGAATGTGCCCTGGACCATGGCACGACAGTGTGTAACTCTACACATATGATGACCAAGGGTGTTATACCTCACAAGGTGTCTGCTCCACATTGTAGTAGCCACCTCCTCGTGTTGTACATCCTGTGTATGGCTGGGGTACACCACACTGGATGCTTGGCATTGGTACAATGAACCACAGTTGGGTAAGTGAATGCCTGGTTCATGCAGTCCTGTAGGTACTGGTAGATGGCAAATGTGAGTGATGCAGTGGCTGCAGTACTGTCGACCACTGGCTCAGGGTCCTTAAAGGAGACCACAGTATTGTGCAGAATTGTGTAGTCTGCCTCTGAGCAAGCAATGTGTATGGTAACTGGCAGCACTCACAGCAACGGATGCCAATAGCAGAAGCCAATGTCCGAATAACATAGATTAACTTCTGCATGACAATATGTCGTATCAGACATGTATTGACACGTGTGTGCTAATTACAATTGCAAATGGCCGGTAAGACTGGCCTAAAGTTCCCGTGATGTACACAGTCTGGGGGTGTTGTTGCGATAATAAAGTGGCAATAACTCCCAATCGTGACCTCTGGGTATGAAAGTGGTTGTTAACCTGCAACATTGGATGTATAGCATTGGGTTCTGGTGTCGGAAGACATGGTTCCTGTAGCACTACACAGTATGGGTAGTCAAGCAGACATCCGCGATTGCTGAACACACAGCATCAGTGAAACCCACTGCTCACAGGGACACAGTCCGACAAGCTCTACACTTTACATATGCACAGTGGTGTCCATTGTAGGACCCAAAAATTGTCTAAAGACCAGAATTATGTCTTATTTCAATGCGTACCTGAACTCATTGTCGTCACAGGTACACATATGCACCGCAAGCGTGTTTAATGTTGATGATAGCTGTCCATGTAATGCAGCACAGATGCACAGAAATACCCAGGGTACCGGGTCCATAGAACTGCGTCCACATCACAGTCCCGCACACCTGAAGGATGTGTAATGGGTACTGTCGATTGTTGCAGTCAAGGGATTCTGGGTATGTAGACTCTGGGCTCGGTGTTGTTTCGCAGGCAGTCCTTTGTCCCGCCCCGTGGGAGGGATGTGTGCGTAGCACCTGCCTTACTCTCCGCTAATAATGCAAACCATCCACCGGAGAATGCTAAATGCAGGTGTGAAATGTGTACAGCCCTATACTAGTGTCCAGTAGGCAATTGTCATGGATGGACAACCGTATGGCCAAGATGGCACCCACAACTGCAAACCCGGGTAAATTACACAGCCGCGGTAAGGCATAACACAGGAAATACACATAGGGACAACAGTTGACATTTCACATACAAAGTCGGACCGCCGTGCCAACACCGGCGTACACAGCACGCAGTCTGCCAGCAACAGAATGATGAGCACCCGCTACCATACAGCGGAACAGATGTGCGACCTGTGGAACACATACTAATGGCACACACACAACGTCACGTAGGATATGTAAACCATGGCATTCCCACCTATGAAGACAACATGGTTAAATGAATACATAGGTAATCAACATGTTCCGGTGGTGTTATATTGGAAATACAGTGACGGATATGTCACATAGGGATGTCTGCGGTTCATATGAAGCAGTTGCTAACCAGCATCTTTGGATGTATGTCATTTGTTCACAGTACTAAATCACCTGGTTATGTAGCACCATGTGGAATGGGTAGTCAAACAGACATCCGCGATTGGGGAACATACACCAGCAGTGAAAAGCAATGGGCAGGTGGACACAGTCCAGCAACATCTAACTTGACATATGCACAGTGGTGTCCAATGTAGGACCCAAAAATTGACATCATACCAGATTCACGTCTTCATTCAATACGCACCTGAACTCCTTGTCGTCACAGGTACACATATGCACCGCAAGCGTGTTTAATGTTGTTGATAGCTGTCCATGTAATGCAGCACAGATGCACAGAAATACCCAGGGTACCGGGTCCATAGAACTGCGTCCACATCACAGTACCGCACACATGAAGGATGTGTAATGGGCCTGTCGACTGTTGCAGTCAAGGGAGTCTGGGTATGTAGAATCTGGCCTCGGTGTTGTTTCGCAGGCAATCCTTTGTCCCGCCCCGTGGGAGGGATGTGCGTAGCACCTGCCTCACTCTCCGCTAATAATGCAAACCATCTACCGGAGAATGCAAAATGCAGGTGTGGAATGTGTACAGCCCTATACCAGTGTCCAGTAGGCAATTCACATGGATGGACAAGCGTATGACTAAGATGGCACCCATGACTGCAAACCCGGTGGAATTACACTGCCGTAGTAAGGCATTACACAAGTAATACACATAGGGACTACAGTTGACATTCCCCATACAACAAACACACACAACCAGCCGATGAAGTGCAAAGCAAATACGAGGTACTGTAGACACCGTCAGTGACCACTCAGAGCACACCAGGAATTAAATGCAGTCACCATAGTTTATTGGAGCTCTCTTCGTCTGCTCCATAGGCAGACTTATTCAGAATACATACAATGCAGTCCAACCTACTACATTTAAAACCCTTAATTGGTCAGTAAATTAGATGTGCTAGGTACTAATTACATGCCTTAAAGGCAAACAAGCAAACAAACCTAACCTGGGTTACAGATTCCACACAGTGAGGACAGCAGACATTGCTTCGAAAGGTACATTCTTCATCGAAAAATAGAACTATATGTACATATATGAAAGATGAACCAACATAATTGTTTTCAAAATGTCTGACTGTGTAAGCTACATATATATGTCCTACGGATTGTGCCAATATATTAACGAACTGCAGACACCTAGTAATATAAATGAACCATAATATATACACATAAACCGTATGAGTATGACTAATGTGAAATAGACCAACGAAATGTAAAGATTCACAATGTGCTAATGTAAATATTCATTTAGAAGGTTAACTAAATAAATCAATTCAGACATCCATGTCTAAATACTAACACAAGGCCAGCGAGGTGCTTGCCCTCACATGTACTGGGATGTTGTTCCACACCATAGTGAGTGTCTGGGTGATGTATCTGTCCCAACAACACGTTCTATTAATGACAGTGTCAACGTGTACGTCACCTGCCCTTGTGGTTCTGAGGGATCTAACATCTTCACGTGAAGCATAGTCATCAGATCTGGGTTCGACATGGCCTTGTATGCCAGGCACAGGTCACCTCTGGGCAAGTGGTATGCAACTGTATACAGCTGGATTTCTTTCAGTTGGTCAGTATAACACATATACCTGAGACCCTGCATCTGTTTGTCGATGAACTGTTGGTGCCTTTCCAGCTGCTGCAGGTGTTGGGTCAGATACATTCTGAACGGGGCATTGTACCCAATCATAGGTCTAATGAGTGAGGAGTACAAGGGGACACTGACCTCCCCTGAACTAGATGTGAATCCCTTCATGATGATGTGGGCAATGTGGAAGGTCTACCTAACTATGTTAGCAACGTGTGTGTCTAACGAACGGTTAACAACAACCCGGGTCCCCAGATCACTGGTAACTCCCTCTGTGCTCAGTGGATTGCCACCTATATGGTAGCTAGGGGTAACCTTGTTCTTCCCGAAGGGTATGACTATGCATTTCCTGGCATTTAGCTGTAGGACATGTCTCTGGCACCACTTATCCACATCCGTGAGGCACTCCTGAAGGATATCTGTGTCAGATGTGTGTCTGACTATGGCACCCGGTTTGCAGTCATCTGCAAACATTGTCACCCATACCCCCCTGTGTTTGCGTGTACTGTGGAAACGTAGATGCTGAGAAATAGTGGACCCAGGACTGAGCCCCATGGGACACCACCTGTGACTGGCTGTGAGTATGACATGGCGCCAGCAACTATGGCCATGTGTGTTCTGTGACTTAGACAGTTTGCAACCCATATGGCGATGTATGGATTTACGTTCAAGATGACGGGTCTATCAATCATACCCGAGGGGGGTATTGTGTCGAAGGCCTTTGCCAGGTTGTGGTAGGCTGTATGGACTGCTTTACCCTCATCAATGGCCTTGGTGACTGATTCTACAAGGTCAAACACGTGTAAAAGGCATGGTCTGACTTTGACTAAGCTAAACTGGGTTGTATCCAAAGTATGCGAGTCCCCTATGTCTTTATCTATGCGTTCCATTATGATCCTTCTCCATGGCTTTGCAGATAAGGCTTGTCAAACTAATGGTATGGTAATAACCAGGGTCAGTGGAGGCACCACCTATGTGGAGTGTGACTACAGTCGCCTTGTGCTACTACTCGGGTACGTATCCTGAGGTGAGGCTAAGATTAAACAGCTGTCCTAAGTGTGGGTTTAATTCACCATACAGTTCCTGGAGTACACACCTGGGACACCATCTGGTCCCATGGATGTTGTGTTGACTGCCTTGGGGCTGGATGTGGGTAATGCTGGACATACCCACGGCAGACGTGGCGCGTTCCCGAGTCCGATGCCCGAGGGACCACACACATAGCTGGCCTTAGGCATGGGCCAAGTAGGTAGCCGTCTAGGGCGTTGCTCTACTCGGGGCACCTGTCCAGACTCTATTTGGTGTAGGTAGACCAGGAGGGGGGTAGCGGGTGATGTGGCGGTGGCAACCTCTGCCTAGGGCACCACTTAACCTAAGGCCACTCTTCCCGTGGGTAATACAGCAGTACCCACACCCAGACGCGGGTCATTGCTAGTATGGCATATCATCTATGTCAAGAAACCATATATCCCCAGACATAATGGCACAGCATAATGCCTGTCCGCCGCCCAAACGCAGACATACGTCACCCGCGGTGCGGACGTACTGCGCGAGATGTCCGTTAACAATGTCGACATTGTCTCGCTTTGTGAAACAAACTCCACATAGCGATTCAATACTAAACAGCGACGGAGAACCCGATGTCCTCGTGGCTGAGCTGTTCAACCTGTTCCGCCATGTGAAATGTGTGTAGCACAGCGGAACCGGCCCAAACCAAGCAACGGACATGTCTGTGGCTCAGTGAAAGTCGTCACGCAATGGTAAACCCTTGTAATATTGCGACACAGGCCATACATACCGAGGGTTAGTAATGGAAATTTGTCCGTTCGACCAGACCGTGTGCAATTAGTATAACAAGATCTACAACGGGTACACCGGCCAATCGGCGCACACGGTTACGAATAATTGGGGGGGGCGGTGACATGGTACCATAGACACGGACAAAACGTGCCCATGTGACTCATCTAACATTCGTACAGGGTCAGGGCAGTTCCGTACAGTGGGCGGACAAGACCAAACCCAAAGCACCACAGCAACACCCTGACAATCGAAGGCCTGTATGCGTAGGGGATATAAGCACCTGTCATCTGAACAGCCCTGCGGTGACGACATATGCATCCTGGGCCATGAGCGAGGGGGAATTAGGAATGTTCAACATGCAGTACCGCACCTTTCCCAGCAGGAGAATGGATGCCTGTGACGTGCGTGAGTGCGGGGGGGGGATATGTAAATGTACATAGGTACCATGGGTATGCATATTAATGACAACGAACAGCTAACGTGTACTGGTCACAGTAACCGGCAAACGTGAATGCAGTCACGTTTGAATTACGACTATAGAACATATAGATGTGAACGTAATGCGTAATGCGTCCATGCTGCAAAGACTGTTACATATATAAAGCTGTAAGTGCTTTCTGCACACGTCCGTCAACCGGATCAGACATATGTTACCGGAATAGTCACAACTAACGCAAAACACGTAACCACACAGACACAGTAAACATATATAAACGGAATACGGATATGCATGTGCGCCTGCGCGTAACCCACAATCCGGACATGCGAGTGTGCGTGTGCGTGTGTGATCCAGTGGAACCAGGGAAGGTTAAGGATGTCTCCTCCACTCATTTACATTCATAAATGTAAAATATATGCTTAAATAGTACTTATTGATTCCATGCTTTGTTATCGTAATGCTACAATTATACACATTGATATACAATATCCTGATCAACACACTACATTCTAAGGTTCACTCACAACAATTATCAACTATGTTTCAAGATACTGATTGTATTTACCAATATTGTATTTATATTAACACATTGTTGTCGTATTATTGTTTCCATGAAGTAAGGTATGCAACACTGATATGTATATGTCACGTTATAATCAAGACTTGGAGCACTGTCCACCTAACTATGAGCAGGTTTATTGAATATTTTGCTTTAAACCGACTCTGAAGGAAGTGTATAAGGGACGACTATGTCATGCATTCCGTACTCCGACGATGCCCCATGTTAGTAGGTGAAAGAGCTCAGTATCCTTTCACTGTGGAGTCTATCGTTTTTGACATTGTCTGTTTTTGCCGATATATGTTCCATAATGTCGTTTATGAAGATGGGCAGGAAGCAAGGTTTGCTGTATTTCCGCTTACTGGCACGTGGATATAGATAGGCCATGTAATACAAACGATGGGTAGTCAAGCAGACATCCACGATTGGGGAACATACAGCGGCAGTCAATACCACTGGCCAGATGGTGACAGTCCAACACGTTCTACACTTTACAAATGCACATCGGTGTCCATTGTAGGACTCCAAAAATATAGACGTCTGCACCTTTATCCATCGAGGTCGGCCAATCAGAGTACCAACCGTGACTACGGCACAGCTAGACATATGCACCACCAGCGTGTTTAAGGTTGATGATACCTGTCCATGCCATGCAGGACATATGAACAGAGGTCCCCAGATTGTCGTGTCCATACATGTGCGTCCATATCCCAGTTCCGCACACATGAAGGATGTGTAATGCGTACCGTGGGGGGTTGCAGCCATGGGATCCTGGGTATGCAAAATGGGGCTCGGTGTTGTTTGGCAGATAATCCGTTGTCCCGCCCCGTGGGAGGGCTGTGGGTACAGCCCGTGCCTTAGTCCCCACTAAGGATGCAAAGCATCCACTGGGTAATGCTAAAGGCAGGTGTGAAATGTGTTCAGCCCTACATCAGTGTCCAGTAGGCATTTCCCAAGGATGGACAAACGTACGGACAAGATGGCACCCATAATAGCAAACCTGGTGGAATCACACAGCCGTAGTAAGGCATAACACAGGACATACAGATGGAAACAACAGTAGATACACCCCGTAGACATCCATCCTGCCGTGCGAATCCCGGCGTACACAGCAGCCAAGGTGCTAGCAAGTATGTGGGGATCACCCGCTTCCACAACGCGGAACATACGGGCGACCTGTGGAACACATATTAATGTCACACCAACAACGTCAACTAGGAAGGTCATAGCATGGTTAACGTATGGCGTTCCCACACATAAAGAACATCCTGTCATGAATATATAGGTTCTACATGTTCCGGCTGTGTTCTAATGGCAATACAGTGGCGGATAGTTCACAATGGGACCTCTGAGGATTACTTAAAGCAGTTGCCAACCTGCCGGACTACAGTAACACCATATGGGTTAATTGTGGAAGGACACGGGTTCCGTAGCACTACACAATATGGGTAGGCAAACAGACATCCACGACCGGGGAACATACAGCGCCAGTCAAAACCACTGGCCGAATGGACACAGTCCAACATGTTCTACACTTTACATATGCACATCGATGTCCATAGTTGGACCCAAACATTTGTCCTTAGGTGTTGGCAACAGGCTGCTATCGGGCGACCCAGAAGAAGTGACAGCCGTGACTACGGCACAGGTAGATGTAAGCACCACAAGCGTGTACAAGGGTGATGACAAGTGTCCATGAAATGCAGGACATATGAATCGGACTCGCCAGGCCGCAGTGTCCATAGACGTGCGTTCACATCCCATACCCGCACACATGAAGGATGTGCAATGGGTACTGCCGAGGGTTGCAGACATGGGATGGTGGGTATGCATAAAGGGGTCTCTGTGTGGATTGGCAGATAATTCGTTGTCCCGCCCCGTGTGAGGGACGTGGCTATGGCATATGCGTTACACCGCAGTAATAATGCCACTCATCCACCGGAAATTGCAGAATGCAGCAGTGTAATGTGTACAGCCCTATACTAGTGTCCAGTAGGCAGTTCCCATACATGGACGAACGTACGGCCAGGATGGCACCCATAGCTGCAAACATGGGGGAATCACACAGCTGTTACAAGGCATAAGCCAGGGAATACAGATAGGGACTACAGTAGACACTCCCCATACAAAGCCAGACCGCTGGGCAGATACCGGAGTATACAGCACTCAATCTGCCAGCACATAACTGGGGATCACACGCTTCCATACAGCGGAACAGATGGGTGACCTGTGCAACCATACCAATGGCACAATATCAACGTCAGCTGGGAAAGACATACGATGGTCGTACTATGGCGTTACCACCAATGACACACATCCTTCATTGAATTAATAGGATTGATGTCAATTAACCATGGACAACACCTAATCAACAATAAAGACTCGCTGGCACCCTATGGCCACAAACCATGTCACACACAGGTAGATGGAACAGTCAACAGAAACATATCGTGCACGGCAGGTCACATATGTTATCCAAAGGTTCTTCATAGACATGTATGCGCTATCACCCGTAGGCCCCGTGAGACTAACACATAACATGGGAGCATCCAGGCTTTAAGTATCCACCCTTACACTTCCACTTGTCACTTTCAATGCGAACAATGACCATGTAGCCACAGCATAGAAAGCACAGACGCACTGCTAACGACACGCACGTATGTCAACATGTCAGAAAGCATCCTATGAACACACGTATTACATGTTATTGTACTATGCCGACCCCTCAACAATCAGAGACCTAACAATGTATATGGAAGATATGCATAGCATATCACTGTAATACAGCGGTACAGAACTGACAGAGTGGACAGATGTATGTTAACCGTACATCTGCATCTACACTACATTCCCGTTACGGGTGTTTGCTCCACCTGCTTCTCAAAGGATGCCTCAACAGTTATCCATCGGTCAGCCCTGGTGTGTGGCCAACCCTCCACCTACTAATCTATCTACATACGCATTCTTCAGCATAGCTGAGGAGGTCCCTCCTGTGGTGTTATCCTCTAGACGTCATACAACACCGACTGTAGACGTGTGCCTTGTGATGTGCCCATAGCCGGCCGTAAGCATACGCCAATCCTGCGGCTGCCCAGGCCGCTCTAGTAGGGCCACCTGTCTAGTAGGCGTGTCACGTAGGTATATCAAGATGGGTGCACCATGTGTTGTGCTGGCGTGCGCAATGTAGCCCCACAGCCTAGGGCACCGGCCGATCTAAGGCCGCTGCCGTCGCAGGGGTAGTACAGTCTGCAGGTATGTGCAGACGTGCACATGTAACAGCGGTCCACAAGGATACCTATAGTGGCGACAGCTGCACACATGGCCATAGCGGGACACACACACACGGCCATGCATACAGCACACTTAGACATACACACACCATAAATAGGCAAATACACACGAGGTGCATGTCGTGTATGTGTAAAGTGTCACGACAGCAAGGATAGCTGTCTGCCATGTAATCCAGCAGATGTTTATGAGGTGTTCTGGAATACGGACAGTGCATGGACAATGTGTGGATATGCAACGTACCACAGTTATATGTGTCAGCCGTGCAAATATGCGATACATGGGGTAGACAGCTGTCCATGGGAGAGCAGCGGTACGGCCGCAACATAGGTACATAGATATACAAAGAAAGAGATACACACGGGCACATCCGGCAGGCCCGTGAGTGTAATGCACACAGCAGCACCCCACCACACCATAGTAGGGTACACGTGGAGAACACGCTACGGAGGTCGCCGACCACAAGAAGCACACAAGCAGTACACGTGCTGCGTCCCGCCATCCACAAACCCATGGATGGCGCCAGGATATGGGTGTTCCGCGTAAACCTCACAGCCATACCGTATGAACCCATGCAGCTTGGAGCTTGGACACACACACACATGTGGCACGCATGGTGATTGACCACACCCCCACATACCCAACTGCACTAACGTACAACACAGGTATGGGATGCGCTACGTGGACCACCGAGCACACCACCAGCAGAGGCACATGTACAGGTGGGTGGCAACACCCGTACAGGAATGGCCGCTGGTAGGCAAGGTATGTGTTGCGAAGCGTCTAAAAGCATGTTCATCCGCAAAGGCATCTGCAAAAACACACACAGACACGGGCCGGGAGTCGAACCTACGCCTATCTACATGAACTCACTACAGTATGAAGCATTTACAGAACGCGCTACCGAGTTTACTGAACAGAGCGCTGTCAGAGGCATACTTGTAGGCTGCTGACGTCACCCGCAAGACAATAGTTGGCAATAGCCAAGGTATGTGTTGCGGAGCGTCTAAAAGCATGATAAGTCGCAGAGGCAGCTGGAAGCACACACACACAGAGACACACACGGAAGGGACGGGGGACGAACCTACGCCTATCTACATGAACACACTACAGTATGAAGCATTTACAGAACGCGCTACCGAGTTTACTGAACAGAGCGCTGTCAGAGGCATACTTGTAGGCTGCTGACGTCACCCGCAAGACAATAGTTGGCAATAGCCAAGGTATGTGTTGCGGAGCGTCTAAAAGCATGATAAGTCGCAGAGGCAGCTGGAAGCACACACACACACAGAGACACACACGGAAGGGACGGGGGACGAACCTACGCCTATCTACATGAACACACTACAGTATGAAGCATTTACAGAACGCTACCGAGTTTACTGAACAGAGCGCTGTCAGAGGCATACTTGTAGGCTGCTGACGTCACCCGCAAGACAATAGTTGGCAATAGCCAAGGTATGTGTTGCGGAGCGTCTAAAAGCATGATAAGTCGCAGAGGCAGCTGGAAGCACACACACACACACACACACACACACACACGGAAGGGACGGGGGACGAACCTACGCCTATCTACATGAACACACTACAGTATGAAGCATTTACAGAATGCGCTACCGAGTTTACTGAACAGAGCGCTGTCAGAGGCATACTTGTAGGCTGCTGACGTCACCCGCAAGACAATAGTTGGCAATAGCCAAGGTATGTGTTGCGGAGCGTCTAAAAGCATGATAGGTCGCAGAGGCAGCTGGAAGCACACACACACAGAGACACACACACACACACACGGAAGGGACGGGGGACGAACCTACGCCTATCTACATGAACACACTACAGTATGAAGCATTTACAGAACGCTACCGAGTTTACTGAACAGAGCGCTGTCAGAGGCATACTTGTAGGCTGCTGACGTCACCCGCAAGACAATAGTTGGCAATAGCCAAGGTATGTGTTGCGGAGCGTCTAAAAGCATGATCAGTCGCAGAGGCAGCTGGATACACACACACACACACACACACACACACACACACACACACACACACACGGAAGGGACGGGGGACGAACCTACGCCTATCTACATGAACACACTACAGTATGAAGCATTTACAGAACGCGCTACCGAGTTTACTGAGCAGAGCGCTGTCAGGAGGCATACCCCTACGTGAGTGGTATCATTTGCAGAGGCAATGCGCCCGATCGGGGGTTAGGTCAGAGTGCGCAGTCACGCAGTCTGTTACCATCCCAAGGTCGGCGTACAGTAACACGTTAGTGCTGCAGTCGGGAATACCAAGTAACTACTGATCAGTACATCACTGCCTACTGGGCATGCTCAGACACTTAGACTCGGCAAGAGCAGACATGCATACACATGGTGCGACGGCATGGGTGGCGGAATGTGGACCGTCGTGTGTGTCCAGCCACACAACAGAAACCTGGCCATGCCACAGCCGTGGCCGTTGCGTAGGGGATACAGGCATGCACCCGGGGTATAACTGCAGACGGGCGCGTTGTGCACTGTGCTGTGTGTCTATCTACACAGCTGCCTACTGGGCATGCTCAAACACTTAGAGTCGGCACAGAGCAGACATGCATACACATGGTGCGACGGCATGGGTGGCGGAATGTGGACCGTCCTGTGTGTCCAGCCACACAACAGCAACCCGGCCATGCCACAGACATGGCCGTTGCTGCGGGGAATATCTAGGTGCAATTAACCATGTGTAGGACTGGCCTACAGTTTGTTGCATGCTACAGACAACCCTCCCAAACACAGGATACCTGCACAGATGTCCTGAGGACACTGGTGAGTGGGCATGCTCTCACAACAGCACCGTACTGGGTGACATGAACCACCCATACATAGCCTGGGAACATTACCCATGCCACAACACACTACGCCAGCGGTCCCAGGTGTTCTCACACCTGGCCACTGTTAAACAGCCATGCACCATACATACTAGGGGGGGATGTCTGACAGTTCTGCCCATCACACATGGTGAGGTTATGCCCCACACAGGATGTACAGCCCTCAATGGTGATGCAAGACCGTATAGTGGATCCACTGGCCATCCACATCCTGTAACCAACACCAGCATGGGGGACCTCAGTGATGACCTCTCCACAGAAAACCACACACATCATACGACCGGTGTGGTACCCTACAAGTCCTCCATGCCAGTGTTGAACACAGGCCAGACCAGCAAACGCCTAACGAATGCCTTCTCTGAACACCCACATGCATGTCTGCAACAGGCAAACATGATGACATCAGGACCTTGTCCACCACAGGTAGGCACATGGTGTGGTGGGCCGCAGCCACTGACTAGCTGTACACCAACAGTTGGAGCTAATACATGGCAGAGCAATGTCAGTACCAGGGAAACCATCTCCCATTCATACCGGCGTCACCATACGGCCCCACATACCATCATCCACGGCCGCTTGTGGGAGTGGTACTGCAGAGGGCACATGAGACAACCATAGGGCCTTCCCTAACTGTGGTAAGGACATGGTTGGGGGCACACAGACTTGGCTGGAAATGGTCCAGAATGGTACAACAGTCACTGCACCCACAGACATTGTCTGCAAACCAGCGGACATGTTCCATGCATACATCCCCCCCCCCAAGAGGGAACATATCCATCCCACCAGAGTGTATCCTCCCAAACATCTCATATGGCCTGGAGTGATCCCAAATCTCTATGGCGGTTGACACGTCAGCAATGGGCACCGATGGTGTCCCTGGCTGTGTGCTACCCATCCTCATTGAGGCCCTCGGCCCACACATGCGGCCACTGTGTCATGTTAGCCTTACTATGGGCTATGTCCCCAATGGATGCCATATGGCATCTGTGGTCCCACCATGCCAGGGTAGTGCTCTTATGGACTGTCGACAGCCACACCCTATACGCTTGACAAGCCTTGTCTGCAAAGCTGTGGGGAGGTCCATACAGGTGGCCATGGTTACAGATAGCGGTGTACAGCCAATACCGGAACATACCCACAACTACATAGTCAAGGGCGGACCCTGCCTCCCGAACCTGCTCGTCCTGTCTGGAGTGGTCACCAAGGCCATTGATGGGGATACGTGGGTTTGCACACAGTACCATGACCTGGTGGGAGCGTTCAGAGCACACTACACATGGGACTCATGGAAAGGCTCGCCAGCATACATGTGGGGACATATGTCACCCGATGCTTCTCAGAAAGGTTGGCGATCACACCACACAGGGTTGGTGCTCCAGGCGCCTTGTCACACTCATATCTGGACCCAGTGGAGGCCCACAGGGCTCACTCCTGGGCCCCCTGCCATATGGCATCCGACCTTCCAATGTGCATGCAATCATAGGGGGATTGTGGCAGACAAGGTATGCAGATGACTACGCACCGGCCAACATACCCAACACCCCATGTTACACGGACATCCACCTAGGGCGTCATAGATATGGATGACTGGTGCCAGAGCCATGGCCTGCTACTACATGCCAGAGAAGGTGCAGCCCTACCCAGTGTGAAGGACATGTTCGTCCCAATGTCACATGTAGGTGGTACGCCATTAAAGATGGTGGACATGTTCAGGGAAATGGCTACCACACCTGTCGGTAACCTCTGTCAACACACACAATGGCAATGTGGGTGTGAAGACATTCCACTGTGGCCTCCTGGTCTGGATGGAATCGCAACCACATCAGGGGTGTTCATTGTACCCCTGTACACATCACACACCAGAGCTATGACTGCGTACAATGGCACATCTGGCCTGTAGCTAACCTGACGCCTGCAGCACTCGGAAGGACCGCAAACGTTCCACAAGACGGGGATGACGGTGCTAGGACATGTGTCACAAGCTGCACGGCCAAGGGGACACCGTCTGTAAATCTTCACAGCACATCTGCTCCGTGGTGATCTGTGCCTGGCATACACGGCCATGTCTGACCTGGGTGACATGGGCATATTCCACCTCCCAGGCTCCATGCAAACACGGGCACAGAGGCGACTGTCAAACACCTCAACACAAAGATGAGTGAGACGTGCTGGGGGAACAGGGTTAACGGCCAGACACCCCCTACAACACGGAGAGGAGTGCCAGGCCATGTGAAGGAAAGGCCCTGACTGCCTTCGTCCAGGACTGATAATGACGTGTGGATGTGTGACGATAGTTATGCGCCAGGCAACATCTGTGTGTCACTGCTAGACCAGGGACTGGGGACTGATGGATATGGCATCCCCATCCTGAGGGGTGTTAGAAGCCACACACAGTCATGCTAGGTCCACACATGTCGTAGGGCACATATCCTGTTACGTTCATGTGCGCCTATGTAGCTATGTAGGGGTCCATGCCGGATGCGGGTAACTGTGCTATGCTGATGTTGCCTGACATGCCTGTGGGTACCCCACGACTACACGTGGGGAACTAATTACAGTGCTCCCAGTAGGCACGTGCATGTACACCATCAGTAGCATACGGGTTAACTGCACCGACATGGTGCTACACATGTAACCACCACACATACTGTGTACACATATCAATGAATGCTGCACCTGTCCTGCATGGTATGTCTGCTGCATGATGTCCGTGCACAACCCACATCACATACACACCTGTCACCAGCCATACACACACACCACAACATACACATCACGTACTATGCGGTCACAGGTATGACATACACCTCTCACTATCTTG
The DNA here is from genome assembly GCF_019279795.1 of Protopterus annectens. Taxonomy (NCBI): domain Eukaryota; kingdom Metazoa; phylum Chordata; order Ceratodontiformes; family Protopteridae; genus Protopterus; species Protopterus annectens. The sequence continues at coordinate 230,962,920 of NC_056741.1, read as the reverse complement.
TCCACCCTGTGCATCAGAATATGTTAGCTTAACCGTGCATTGATGGTGTAGCTCACAGTTATGCGGCAGAGACTTCATCATATGCACAGGGTGATATGTGTGCCACAGGCATGGGCTGTACCAATGGATGACATCATGTGTGTGTGTAAGGGCCTGTGCATTGAGTGGGCATGACTGTGTAGATTGCATGTGGGTGTGGTGGAGCCCTACAGTTGTGTCTGCTGTGTGTGGGTTTGTGTGTACACAGTTCAGTCATCTGTGATGCCTACACGGGGTATGCTTGGCAGCCCCAGACTGTACAGTGCAGGTGTTACGGCTCACTGTGTCTGCCGGCGGCGACGTGACCCGCGCCTGCCTGGGGTCGCACGGGCACGACCGGGTGGAGGTACGGACTGTCCACTCTCCGATGTCACATGTCCGCTGGAAACGTGCCCACGACGGGGCCGTCCAGGGCCACGTCCACGTGGCCTGCTCTGTCCTGGTGTGGATGGTGTAGTAGCAGCTGCACTGCTGCTGCTACCAGCACTGTCTGGGTGGGCATGGGAGGTGGCACGCACACGCTGACCTGCACCAGGTGGTGTTGCTGGCCCACGCCCACGTGCCCTATGCCTCACCCCTACCTGGTGTTCCTGCACGGACTGCGCACGCTCAAGGATGGCCATGCCTCGGTCGAGGATACCAGCCATGTCACCCAATCTCCTATCCAGAACATCGGCAAGATGCTGTTGTGCATTCGCCAATGCCTGGATGCTGTCATTCAAGGTACGGATTGCGGACCTCTGCAGCCTCTGCCCTTCCTGGTTCTGCCGTTCGACCGCTGCCTGCGCCGCCATTACAGTCTGGAACATGCGTCTGGTTATACCAGCTGCTGCACCCTGTACGGCAGGTGTATGACTAGCGGTGCTCTCCCTACGAGCAGCACCTGCCACATGCCTGCGTGGCACTGCACCAGTCCTTACACTGGCAACATCGTGTGTACCCACACCTTCTGCAGCCACCACACATTCCTGCTCGGGGATAAGAGACGCTGACTGACCGTCATCTATGGGCAACGGTGTTGGGGTATGTGTCGGCATCTGAACCGTGAGCGGGGTTGAAAGGGACGTATGTGTGATGTTCTCCATTGGCACAGTGTCTGCCTGTGACGACCCTGCCTGTGCCTCATGCACATGGTCATCACCACTAGTATCTGTGGGGACACTAGCATCAGATTGACCGCAGGAGGGGAACTCACCTACAGCACCTGTCAATACAAAGACATACCATCGGTTACAATACAGACACACACACACACACACACACACACACACACACACACACACACACACACACACACACACACACAGCATGCATGTGATAATGCAGGTGGCATGCAGCATTCACACAACACAGACCAGTGAATGCAGACCAGACATTCATAGTGGCAGTATGTACACTGCCCTGGTGGGAACAGTACAACAGGCAGGTGTCTTTTAGTAGGCATGCAGTACACACATTCATGGTAGTTTGCATGCATCAGCGTGATACACCGTGTGGCCACGGGCGAGTTGAGAGTACACATGGCTGCCGACACTATGTAATGTACACCGCAAACATGTGCGGTATCATGTGGACATGTGACGATGGTGTCCCACCGCATGCACCACATCACAACGGCTGTCACGGTGCAGTGTTATGTGTACAGTCTACAGATACAATGTATGGGTAACAGGGATGTCTGTGCAGGTGCGGTTGGTGTGAGCTGTGTACATAGCTGTACAGTGTGGAGTGCGGGCACTGTGCCACTGCACAGTAGCAGGACACAGTTATGTTTCTGTGCGATGCGTGACCTGGACGCATTACATTGCCATGTCTGTAAGTCAGTTCAGCTGCTCAGCAGCACGTATATGGTGGACATTGGAGGCACCTGTAGTAGCTGTGGAGAGGCATTCCATGTCACTGGTGTACTACATCGGATGTCCAGGGGGTCCACTACACTGATGAGCCCACTATGTGTGTACAGGGTGCAACGGTGACTACCCACTGTGGATGTACTGTGTGGCAACATGCCTGTAGGTATCGACCATGGCCTTGTCTGTCTGGGTCATTGACAATTGTGTGTGGTGGACATCGTGCACACGGCCCTGTGGTGGCCCATGTGACATACAACCATACTAGTGTAAGGTGTCACATTCCCTACGGATATGCAGACAGTGTGGATGTCTGCTATGTCGTGCATAGGTCATGTCATGGTGTGACAATGTTGCAGCCAGACATCCACGTGCATGGGACATGGCATGTGCCATGTCACAACGTGTGCACCGATGCAGGGGCATAGGTCACATTGGTAACACCTGTGCTCTGGCCAGATCACAGCTCACTATGTGGTACTGTGTGCATACTGCAGAGGCATACCAATGCATACTACACATGCAGCCATTGTGGAACACCTACACCATTGTATGCATAGCTGAATGCACGTAACACACCAATAGGTTGTGTGGTGTCATGCCACTCTACGCTAACGGTTGTATCTACTGTACATAGGTGGTGTGTGTGTCGGGTGGTGCAACCTGTATACCGTGACTGGGGCACACACAGGTGTGCATGTCATGCCTGGACACATGGGGAATATCAATACACCATATCATGCCTTTGACTAGCAACAGACTTACCTGCAACAGACCCTTGTCTTTGCGACACGCCAGACGTACCTGTAAAGGGATGACACAAAGGTATACACATTATCCATTACTATCGCCACGGTCAGCACTGTGCATGTCACATCATGCATCTGTGAGTTAGCATGTGCTATGCACATGTCTGCTAACACAACATAGCATACTGTAGTATGCATCTTGTGTGGCCATATACCTGGCATGTATTGCTATATTATGTGTTGTACTATGACACACACACGTCGCTTATCATACAAACATGCAACACTGACTTACCAGGCAGCTCCAAGCTCATAGTTCGGGAGACACCCACCTCCACGATGGACGCATGTGTTTCTGCGTGTTGTTCCGTGGGTGTCCCCAGACTGGCCAGGAGCTCCTCCGTGGCTGTGAGTGGGGGCTGGGTTGGTGGCCCACCACCTGTCCCACGTTGTTGTCTGGCGATTGCAGCGGCACGCTGTCTTGCATGCCGGATCAGGTCTGTGCAGTGCCTGCGGATCTGCTGATAAGTGCGGTTGTATCCGCCCAGGCTGTTCACCCTCCTGCACATCTCCTCCCACATCTCCTGTCGTGCCTGTGCCTGCTGTGGCACATGACTGAATAACATGTCATGATTAGTATGGAGGTATGAGATGATCACCTCCTCCTCCTGTCGGCTGAAAGCGGGAAGCCGGGAACGTGGCATTATCTGTAAGACATAATGATGGTGGCAGGTCACATTTACACTGCTGTGCTGGCATACTGTTGGAAATACATTGCTATGACATGTACGACATCTGCACAGTAATCTGTGAAAGGCATCGTGGCAGTGACACAGCCGATGTGTTGGCTTCACACCATTGAGCAGTGGGTGTCACATCATATCTGTGTGCCACCCCATCACACTGTACACGCACCATGTAGATGTTAGCCTGCTGTGGACATGTGTACCTGGCTGCACCTGTGTCCATATCACTTGGCATAGGTCCCCATGAGACGTCGGTGCTACTGTTCACCTGGACGCTGTGTATATGTCAGTACACATCACGTCTGTAGCCATTGTGAACGTCAGCAGTGGCACTGTACACATACACATGGACACCTGCACATGCATGTGTTGTGCCATGTACATCCACACAGCACTGTACGGGTGTTGGACAACTTGCCACAGCTCACCTGTGTTGCACATGTGATAGACATAGGGCAATGTGTAACCATGACACATTAGCAGGAAAGGCCATGCATAGCATGTACACACACACATTGTCCAGAGCATCACACAGCACCTGTAACACCACAGGGTGCATCACCGCCACATTACTGATGTGTATGGTTGATAGTGAGAGTGCCTTTTGTCCATTGCACCATGTAGGACTGTGATAGCTCATGCAGCCTTGCTGGGCAGGTCTGCATGGTATGGCAGGGTATGCCACATACATGGCACTGGGTTGTGATCCACCTGGGGTTGATGATATTGGCAGGGTGGCTGTCCATTCCATATGTCATTGCTATGTGTATATGGACATTCAACATGTCTATCACCATGGTGTGGACACTGGCCTCAAGCGAGGTATGCTGCACGCTGCTTGCTGAGGGTGTGTCTGGTGCATGCAGGTATCACACATCCATGCATACACTGTAACCCTGGCAGGTGCTATGTGCTGGGATATTGATCAACACAGTGCTGTATGTGGACACACACCGCTATCCCGTGCACATGGATGGTTGCCTGCACTGATGTGGGTACCACATATGTGTACATCCAGTGCCTGCTGCCACCCCATGTCTGCTGCTGCACTACACACCGCCATCCCTCCCTCTGTGAATGTGGTGTTGGGCACAGCATAGGTATCCATGTATGGGGACAGGGATGTTCACATAGCAGGGTCACTGATGGTATCGTCGATCTGACCATACACATATGACGCACCCCTCACACATACAACCCATTCATATTGTTGTTCACAACGGTGACACAGCTATACTGCTATGCCGGAGACATTCACAGCCATACATACACAGATGCATGCACGTCCATCTGTGGCATGGCCTGGACTATTGGTGTGGTTCAGCACATAACGTGTTTGACTGCAGCTGGCGCAGACCTACTGTGCACATGTCTACACGGTAAGCCTGTTCTACAGTAGGCATCTGTGATGTGCTGTGCACATGTCATATCTGCACATTTGGTTGGTGTCCATCGGTCCACGGGCCAGTGGTGTGACACACAGGGATGTTGCTGAACATATATGCATGCAACCCTGTACAGCTGTAATGCTAGCCTCTCAGATGCTCATGTGTCATGGACGTGAACACCGTACACACACATGTGGTTGTGGGCTGCCGTCCGTACACATCTCCTCCTGTGGGTTGCTATCATCCCACACACTCCTTGTATTGTATGTTCAGGCTATGCACCTATGTGGGGCTTGTGGCCATGCAATACGATACTATATGCCTTTGCACCCATCACAGACAATGTCACACAGGTACACCGGCAGCCGTACACGTCACAGCTTGTTGTCAGCACATCACATGTGGTACACACATAACACATCTCCTGTGGGACATGGTCAATTGTACGGGCATGTCCAGCGGTCACATGCCACAGCTAACCCTACATGACGGCTATGCAGGACATGTGTCTGTACAGCTACTGTCACATGTACACGAGCAATGCCCCCCTACCTACATCACATGGTACTACCTGTGGGTATGTGCGTCTGCATCCATGCTATGGCCATAGATGACAATTGTACATCAATATGTGCAACATACCTCATTGGGGGTTGTCATGTGCACATGTTCCACGTGTCAATGCATTGTTTGTGTCTGTTGTGCGGTCATTGTTGTGCATGGTTTACATGGCTGCCATAGCATACTGTGTGTGATTCCAGGTACTTCATTGGGCTACCAGCATTGTACATTTCCACAGCACATTCCAGCCATCATGTAGCCATCTTCGATGACAGTGGGAGGTGTTCCGCCATGTGCACATATGTCACACAGTACGAGGGTGACTGACACACATTGTCAGGACTGGGTTCTGACTGCTGTGGATGTGTGTAATGGTGTTGACGACCATGACTGCGCCAGATGGTGTCATCTGGATGTGTAACATTCACAACACACACCTACATTCACATAGCAGCACATCGTCCACGACAATGGACATTCCTGCATGAACACTGTGTGCGGTATGTCTGTATGACCACTGCATATATCAGTGGTAGCCACCAGCATGGCTGCCTACAACAGCAGTGTGTATCCTGTGCAAACATGGGTTACACCTGTCACAACACACCTGTGTCAGATGGCCCTGTAGTGGGTGATAGTGCAGTTCCATACATCATGTAACAGTATACATCGTGCACCAGTATGTTGCAGACATGTGAACAGCTGTGCTACTCAACATATGCACACATGACACATCACCTGGTACACCGTGTCTGCCTTGCCACCTGCTATTGTGACCACCCTGTGATGACATTGTACGGCCCACATGGACTGGCACATGTGATGGCTCAATGGTGAATTAACCCTCCGGGTGTGTGTCTAGCCAGGTGTCCAGTAGCCAGTGGTCTGCACGCAGGGATACTGTACATTGGCCTACTCTGTCACTGGGACTGTTGACTATGGTCATACTGTACTTATGCAGGCATGTGGTGTTTGTCCAGTCTGATAGTCGTGTTCAACCACACTACCGTGGCACACATGACCTGTGGACATCAGCCTAAGGTGTGCAGCCCACATGTCCATCTTCACATGCTATGCTGCCTGTGCAGCACTGTCACATGTCTGTCTCCGGCAGGGCTGTCACAGGTAGGCACAGCATGCAGTGATGTGTGACAATGCTTACACCCTCCACTGTGCTGTACACAAGCACTGCACACACAGTACGGCGCGCATGTCATTAATCTGCAGTGCCTGGGACATGCCTCCATGCCCTACACGGCACACCTGCCAGTCCAGATTGTACACAGATCATACCTCCCAGGCACATACCTGGACTGCATCACACACGGGTGGGTGGTTCCCACACAACACAGTGGTTAACACACATACTGTATATTCCCGAGACACATTGCATCATGGGTAATCCATGTTCAGATACCCATGTTCGTGACCGCTACGCACATTGTGACACACGACGGTGAATACACTGTACACCACAGGTTACATGCTAGCCGTGTTGGCATACTGTACATTGCACCTAGGACAGGTGCTACTGCCATGTATTGACAGCATCACACACTTCCCTGGTATGGACTCCCATGTACCCACACATGCTTGGCCATGCAGTACACATAGCTGGGTGACACATTACACAACACATACCACACCTACACTACCCTCGGCATGCACCAAACCTCCATGTGTCTGTGTGCTATGCCTACAGACATCCCCCCTCTGTTTGCTGAACATCCATGCTTCTCAGCCCTACTAGCCACACCCTAGACACACAACCATCGCAGCATGCATGGTACATACGCTCTACAGCCGGTACTACCGACATCCACTGACAGAGGTTGTTGATGGCATGGCACCCCGTACGATGGACAGTCTACGTGACCATGCCGACACATATCACAATGCGCTTCCGCTACATTTACGCAGTGGTAGGGACCATGCTATCCCACACAGGGACATGGTGGTACTGGCCTTTTCACAGACGCCACAGTGGTATGCCTGTTCCATGCACATGTGCTGTATGGGCACATGTGCAGGCTGTTGCATGGTACTTACTTTCACATGTGTGTGGTGTGTCACTTGACAGTCATGGTGTGTCGTCATGGTGAATCACATACTCCACAGATAGCTACCTACACATGACTGCCATATATTGCAGTGTGGGCCCTCACGCAGTGTGGTGGTATGTCTCTGCTGTTTGGCTACATCCACATTCAATGCAGCATACAACACTCATGCAGGCATTGCCGACTCAGATGTTGCTGGCATCGTGCCTGCCAATAGGGTACCTACCAACAATACACAGTCTCACTCACTACAGGGTTCCAATCCATGGCTGGACATTGTGTTAGCCCTGTGGACACATACATAGTACTGCCATGCACACATTATGTCCTAGAACACGGTCCCAATGTCACCTCCACTCTCCGTAGTAGTTGTATCCCGCCAACCTGGCTGTTACATGTCTCTGCAGCAGCACACTGCATTGACTGCTAGCCCGTTCATGTACCCTGACCACCACATAACCACATCTATCACACTACACATGGGTGGTACTGCATTGCACGTATTGGGCTGCATTTGTACACCCATGACTGGGCCATTCAGTATGGCACTGGGCCACATCCTCACATACATGCTTCACACACTCATTGACGACCTCCAGGCCTTTACTGGCACCCTTGTTGGGCTTCTGTGCACCACAGCACACCACATCCACATGCTGGCCACCTGTCATACCATTGCATGGGTGGTTGGTGTGGTACAGATGGTATCAAATCAGGCATTATCCGCTCTTTGCCCTTCAGCGCCATTCCACTTTATGGTATTGCCAATGTACGCATCCAGCATCACATCGTACCCCATGTCTCAGGATGTTACGCCATGTGCCTCCTGTACAGGTCACACAGTGGCGCAGGCATATCATGCTAACTACAACAAGTCAGGTACATGTGACATTGCACAGTCCTCAGTCATGTGGCCCCTCATGCTCACTATTTACTTACATACACTACATGCTGTCACAGAGTATTGTCCATGCCTACATATACCACATCTACATACCTGGCAGCATTCTAGCTCATCCTAGTCATATTTCTAACAACCATACAGGTGTCAGTGTGGCAGATATATCATGTGGATATCATTGCATCAGTTACATCACACATAGTGCATACACATCACCTTTGCATACTGACAGTCATGCACTGTGTATCTCATGGATACTGTCCCTATACATGCATATCACATTGTACATGGTTGCTGTACACACACATGCCCCACATGGTGCTGTGGTTGCCATATTCCACTATGGCGTGGGTACACATGTGCAGGGCCACGCATTTCTGGACCGTATGTGTGGCTGATACATTGGTTGCCCTTGTACCTGTGCCATACACACATGTACACGCGGGCAGTGTTACAATACCACATATGTGGTGTACCTTACACAATGGATACACCTTGACATGTCTCAGTATAGTCATGCCGTGATGTCTGCCCGGCTCAGACTGTTTACACATGCAAATGACAGTCGTGGAACACATCTGTGCTCACCTGCATACCACTAACACAGGGGTGTCATCTACTGTGCCATGGGCCATGTTCTCCACATTACTAATGCATGTAGTACTCCTACATGGCGTTTGCAGTGGGCAGTGTGGGAGGAGCACTCCTGCATGTGTGCACACATGCCACATTGCTCAGCCTGGGCATCTGTGTGACCTCCACAGACTGGACACACACCGTGCTGTGGGACATAGGTCCTGTGCACATCCCACAGGGACACAGTGTGTCACTAGTCATGTCATAACTCCCTTGCTGGTAGGGTGACACAGACCCATGCTACCACCACAGCGGAAGTACTGTATAAACATACAGTTGACATCCACCTCTGCCGTTCAGTGGACACTACCATGGGGGGGGTTGACACTACTGTGTACATTGCACATATGTTTACACACGGCCCTGCCGGACATCATTGTTGCACACATTGCACCTGCTACGGAACGTTTGCACATGGTTACTTGCTGTTCACTCCATTTCGGGTACCTATTCTGCTACTACTCTGTCCCACATGTGCAGGCCATACATATCCTGTTTATGTACATAACATTAGTCCATCCCTCCATCATGCATGCTATGCCTGTGATACTGTCTATGATTTCTGAACATATCCATCATGACAGCTTTGCATTACACATAATTGACATAGTCACCCCTACTGCGAGGGATACGTGCACGTCGTGCGCACATTCCGTATGGCATCGACGGTATATGCCCATGCACATGTGTGCTGTGACACTATACATACATGTCCTATCCCCTGCTGTGGCACTTCATTGTTCGATATCCACTGACAGCATCAGCGTGGGTGGTGTCATTGTTCTGTGTTTGAAATCCCTATTGGGGACCTTGGGTTATCCCGGCTGTGTACATGTTGTCCCACTGCTGTGCACACGTTGTCCACAGACGTTGGTATGCTCCGCGGCTTAGCATTACATAACCACCTTTCACCACTGTCTGCCTGATGGACAGGTATCTTTACTTACACACATCGTTCACATACAGTGCAGATTCGTCATACGTATCATGCGTTACACACCAGTACATATCGTGGGTTAAACATACCTTTCCGGCCTTTGCTTTTGTATTCTAACTGTCTTCCTCTTGCTTGATTCGTATTCTGTTTCGGTTCGGTATGAACATACGGTTTGAATATCCAGGGAGCCTTCCTTTTATTCGCCGTCACCTGAGGCATGTGGGTTCATCACGCCAATAGCTGTTCCTCGGTGTGTACTTATGCGCATATCAGCGGTGATTCTCCTCCATTAAATGCGTTACGCGCGAAACTAGGCCATGGTTCATTCCTCGTGTGGCCGTTGGTTATCTGCACTACCTTCGTGGGGATGGTATGTATTGTATCATGTTTGTGTGACTGCATCCGCTATGTGTGGTGTCAGGTACATATCGCTGTGTTAGCCGTGGATTGTGTGTGTTGGGTATGATATTTTGTTCGACACGTGGGTGTCCGTGTCCTGGCGGCGTCTGTCGTTGGCGTTGTGCATTTAGATGTGTAACATAGCTGTTATATTCCTGTACACAACGGATGCAGGGAAGCATCGGCTGCTGCTAGTGTTTCCCACGCGGCTTGTCGCGGGTATGCCGCTGTCATTGACTGCCTGTATGTTTTTGCTACGGTTTCGGCTGGTATCCCTTTGATATGTGCGATGGGGTATATCTGCGGATATGGGTGACGGGTACGGGGTGTGGGTCTTGCATTTATACATACACGATATGCTTGTGTGTGTGCTCCATCCCTGCTTGGGGAGCTGCAGGTTACCTGTCTGTTGTTCTGGGAGTGTTTGTTTTGTTGATGTCGTGTGGTGTCGGTGTCGCCTGCGTGTGTGCTTCCTGCACGTATTCCTCCTTCACATCGGTTATATATCTGCGGATGTTCGTACGTGCCTACTATCCATTGGCATTTTGTCACTGATAGCTACGGTGATTGTGGCCCTGTACTTGGAACGACCTGTACGCTACCGGTTGGCTCCTATTCGTGTGGCGCTTGCTTACTTAACAGTCGTGGAACACACTGCGGTCTTTCCGTGTCGGTACGTGGCCACGATCGGTGCCGGGATAACACCAGCGTATCTTCGCCGTACATGCCTGGTGCTGTGTAACGTTGCCGACATGTCTTGTTGAGTCTACCATATGGCCGCCATACATGCGGTCATAGTTTGTACATGCGTCCTTTGCATCTCCTGTTGGCTATGGGCCTGTGGTACATTCTGGGACATTTCCGCTTTGCATCGTTTTACGTCGCCACGCGCCTTGCCACTGAGGGGCTGTCAATACTACTTTCTGGGCACTGCTATACATACGCCTATGGTTCCTGTACTGTATGCCTACGCATGCTATTCCACTCCACGTGTGACATGTCACCTACATACACATTTTACAGTGGCACACACATTACACACACGCGCCGCGACACACGACAAACTCACCTCACACATACACATATTCCCGCCGTAGCTCTCGGCCTTCCATTCCCAGAATGAGGGACACACACCTTCATAATGTGTAACACATGGGCAAAATGTGAAACACATACTAATGGCTTACTAACAACTTCAGCTAAGAAGGTCATAGGGTGGTTGAAATATGCTGGTTTACGTACAAGGAAGAACCTTTACTGAATTCATATGTTTCATTGATATTTACCAGGTTACATTTAAATCTATTCCTAACATTGCGTGTGTGACAGACTATTTCAATGTGGAACTTTGAGGAACTTCGGAACATGCACTATTTTAGACCCCAACTAAGATGCGTTCCTCATAATGACGTACACTTGACAGGTATGATTGCCGCTTCGCACCGATGGTTGAACACAATACCTACGTTGGACGCATCGCGGCGGCGTGTGGACCTCCGCAGTCATATCCTATGGATATGACACGCACATATCACGTTGCTGTACCGTGGCCTGGCGATCATCCCGGCCGCGGATATACATTGATGCAGGTTAACATTTCCATGGCTGGCGTTCCCTGCTCTGGCCACCCTCCCGGATGATCGGGTTGACGTTCACTATGTTTACTATGTGGTGATATCACGTCTTACTTATCTGTCAACTTGCATCCCTGGGTTCCATATTAACCTGTTGTACTTTATATCTGTGTATGTGTACATATATTTCTACGTGTGTACTGATATCTATTTCCATATCTGTGTATGCACATAAGTACATATGTATTCGACTTGCGGCGAATGTGGCAGCATACGGCTACGCCGTCTGCTGTGGAGCCGGCGTGCGTTCGAGGTGTTGGCGTTCCATGCTCTGCTGGCTATTGGGTGCGCAATGTTTGGGTGGTGCCTTTGTTGGAGTCACACATACGTCCGCATACGGTACACATTACGGGCGGACATGTTTGTGTGGCGTCCATTTTACTGTGTGTGCAGGTCAGGAGGTGTCAGTCCATGGGGCCTACACTGTCAAAGTATGTGCTATGCGTTCCCTCTTTGCCAGGGCGTAGGCATATTGGGTACGCCTCTGTCTACCTACTGGGGCTGGCTCAGTGTGTCCATGGCGCTGAACGCCCTGTGCCTGTGCTTGCCCTGGCAGTTGTGGCGGGCTTGGTGGCCCTCCAGCATTATGTCCCTGCAGCAGCTGTTTCCGCAGAATCATATTGTGTAGCATACAACATACTATGAATATGTGGGCACATGTGCCTGGAGAGTACTGCAAGGCTCCACCGGATGTATCCAAGCACCGGAACCGTGATTTCAACATCCCAAACACACGCTCTATGATTATTCTTGTTTGTGCGTGTGCCTCATTATGGCGTTCTTGCATGTGTGTGTGTGCATTTCTGATGGGTGTCATCAACCACGGCTCCAGTGCGTAGCCAGCATCCCCCACAAGGTGACCTTGTGTGATGTCCCCAGTGGCGAATACCTGATACAGCTGTGAGGCATGCCAGATATGGGAGTCGTGGTAGCTTCCAGGGCTGCCAGCACACACATCCATGATAATGCCCTGCGCATTGCACACGACCTGGCAATTGATGGAGGGGTATCCCTTGCGGTTTATGTAGCGTCTACCCTGCTCCCCGGGTGGTGACTTAATTTCTATGTGCGTACAGTCTATCGCACCCAGTACCTCCGGGTATTGTGCCACACGGTGGAAGCGGCGCATATTGCTAGCCAACTCCTCCTGAGATCTGGGGAACTTTATGTACTCATGGGCATGTGGTAACATGGCATCCAGGAACTGGTGTAGTACCCTGGATGCTGATGCCTGTGAGATGCCCATTATGTCCCCGGTTGGCCTTTGAAAGGTACCTGTAGCCAGTATTCGCAAGCTCACACATACCTTTGTGTCCACTGGGATGGGCTCCCCTCTGTTGTCTCTTGTTCTCAGGCGTGGCCGGCACAGCTCCACTATTTGCTGTAACGTGTCCCTGTCCACCCTGTAGCGCTCTACTATCTCCAGGTCTTGCAGCCCCTGGTAGGTCACCCTTGGTCTGAACACTCTCCTTCTCCTGTAAGGCCTACGGTAGTTGTCGGCACCGTCCTCCGCAACTCCGTCTGTCTCTGCCACATACCTATGCATCACGGCCACGGCACCCAGCATATACATATTAAAAGTTCCCCGTCTGTTTACACCCTACGGTGCGGCGTTTGGGAAATCGCGCTGTGTGTTGTGTGCATTCACACTTTATACTGTTGTGCTGTATACCCGGTGATGTCATTGGGTGTGTCTGTGCAGCCGTATCCATGGATTATTTTTGCAGTTTTACGGTTGCAACTGCAACGGTATTGCCTTTAGTGTTACATTACAGTTGCCTGCATTGCCTTAGCTTTGCATCTTACATTACTGCATCCTGCAGGCACATGGCATATGATGCATTTTATCTGCAGCTGCAGTTATGCTACTTCTGTACTTACCTGTGCTATTTCGGTTCTTTGCTCTTTGCATTTCTACTACATCCCCTACTATCTTTGCATTCATATGCCTCCCCTTTCCCGTTATGCAGGAGTCTGCATGCAGAGTTGTCAGCTGCCGCCGTTTGCCCTTCCTGGATTGATTGGTGTTGATTGCTCATTACGGCTCCATTTAGACTGCTTCCGCATTTCCTCGTATTCTCCGCATTACCTTCCTATATCCGTGGTTGTTGACGGGGAGGCCGTCACATGACTGGTTTGGGGAACGTAGTCATCCTCGTGCACATGCATCTGTGCGCGCATTATGTACTCTCAGCGCATCTATTTCCTCACACGCCAGTCCTGATGCTGTGATGTGCATTGTACAGCCCAGATTTGCTGCCCTCCAATATCCTTCCTCCTACAGTGGCACACCCCTCTGTGGTTGACATGTATCTCGTGTAGGCCACTCCTCGGTGTAGTACCGCTACGCCGTTTGCTCCATCCTTACACCGGCGCCGTTTTTGCGATTCACTATTATCTGCCTCATTTGCATGGAATTGACTACTAATACATGGTTACGGCGCCGAACACTGCCACCACTCCTTGACAACCATTGCGCTGGGGTTGAAGCTTTACATACATACTATGGTGTGTGGTGGCTGTGCAGCTGATGTGTGTTATACTGCTCTTTTAGGACATTGTCATATTATTTCATTGCTTTGCAACCTCTGTGCACATATCCGGGGGGTCTGCTGTTCTTTCTACGTACATGCCATTTATGTCATTTTTTACATTTTGTGCATATTTTCTTTGGACATTCTCGGTGCCTTTCCCCATTGGCATATTGCACCTGTATGATACCTGACTTTGACAGCCTTCCGTTACTCCTCGGTCATGTTTGGGTAAATGTAAACCGTTTTTTTTGGTTTACATTGCCGTGCCCTTACGCTACGCCTGCGCCACTTCGTGGATCGCTATTTCCCTTCATTTGCATGGTGCAATACCGCACACAGTGTGTTTTGCATACCTACGCAGGGGGCGGAGAAGGTCCGGCGCACGCCGGTAGTGCACGTGGAATTCATTCATACCTGAATCGCTCAGCAGCCATATTTGGCGTTATAACGCCGACGCTATGCTGGCGCCTGGCGCAAGGTTCATGAATCCCGGGGCCTGTTTTATGGTCAAATCCATTTTATTCAGCCCAATAAAACCATACTATGTGTTGCTAAACAGGCAGGCACCACAGATAAAAATGAGATTGTACTATGAAAATGATTTTTTTTTATTATTATTACATAGAGTATGTTGTATTTCTTGAAGATTGGTTCAGACATTATATAAGGAATATTATATTATATAGGCATAGGCAATATCCCTAAGGACATAAAACTATGTTGGAATACACATAAATGTGGATGATGGTATGCTTTATATCCTTGATCTCAACTCTTACTTCTACAGTGTTTATTGTTGTTCATAGGTTTATAGGTTTAAAGTTGTTTACTAGGTTAATGACAACAAGAGACTTTTTAAGCCTAGCCATGCATCTCAAATCTCTGATAGTTTCTGGTACCTTTGATAAGTGTTAGCAGGAGCTTTGGAGATAAAACATTTACAAGCAGGGACATGGGAGATGAACCATTTACAGGCTGCTTGTGTCCATTAGAGACATAGATGCCAAACCAGGGATGAATTTCCTATTCCCCATCCAGTTACCCAAGTTACACTTGAATTGGTTCAAGAAGGACCTCTGCTTCACATGGATGGAGACCCTGTTCTAGAGAAAGTTGTAAAGGTAGACACAGTGGTCAGGGAGTTAGGAATGTATATGGACAGTAACCTAGCCTTTAGCCATTATGCATCTATGGTAGCAAGGACATCATTCTATGTTGCACAACTTATAATCAAGGGCATGGCATCTCGGTCCAATTCTATGTTGCACAACAGAGATGCCTCACAAAAAGATTATAGGACAAAAACAACATGTCATGTGTTGACCACCTAAAGGACTTATCTTATCCCTGTGTTGAGTCTCCTACAGGCTGCTGAAAGGCAATCTATGGCTGGTCTAGAAATCATCTTCTGATCCTGCTCTGATGAACTTGTGGCTCATCTGCAGAACAAACAGAATTATCCAATCTAGGGACCTAAACCTAGTCTGCAACATAAATAGGACATGTTGGAGGGGCAATTATGTGTCTGAAAAGCTACCCATTCACTGGAACAGGTTTCACATTCATGTAAAGCAGAGATCTTCCTTAATTCAATTAAATTGTAAATTAGTCCACTAGATGAGTAATCAGAACATTTTCACTAGTCTAGCACCTATGTCTCTATTATGTCTCTATTAGACAGATACAGTCTGTAAGTGCTTGACAATCCATACCCAATCCTACACGTACCTCTTAAAATAACCTCAGGGTATCAAAACTTGTTATATACATTTGGGAAGCATGGAAAGGCTTAACCCCCCCCCGATCTCATTAGCCTAGTAATCACCTATGAACCTATGAGGCTATGTATAGTAATGATGGTGATGATGCAACATTACCCATCTCATCACTCAGTACGAAGTTCCACAGTGCTCCATGTTTATGTTTTTAATGATCTGTTATATATTTAAGCATTTCATTACCTCACGCATAGTCATTCACAGCCAACATGACTCAGCGTCATATGCTATAACCCAGTGTCCAACAGGCTTATGATCTGAATGTGAAGAGACTGCATAATTGGATGATGTAAGAGACCATTATTATCAATGGATGACATAATATAAGTAGGGTGAACACTGATGGAATCTCGAGAAAAGTGAGAGTGAACAGCAGTGAAGAAAGCAACGTGTAGTTTTACATGGCAATTGTCATATCAATAGGTCTTTGAGAAGATGTGACTTTAAAAGTTTCTTACATTTCATAACTTTAGTAACAGAGTCTGGTTGAGTGGCCATTGAGGAGCACTGACTTCAAGAATTTTGAGTTGAAGAAATTTACTCCAAACCTCATTTCCAAATTGAGTTTGAAAAAAAGAAAGTAATAGTGTTAGGCTTCTGAATGGATAAATGAACCTTGTTCCAAACAATTGGAGTGTATTGAGAAATAAAAATCTTTTGAACCCTGCTGTTATTATTGTTTATACAAAAAATGTGTTAGGATGTATAAAGGTTTTGTCACACACATTTCTAAACTTTTGCTTTAGAAGATGACATCGGTTTACCTTTGATGTAATGTTAGTAGAAAGAGTACAAGTTAAATTGCTGACACTTTTCCTTATAATGTTAATTAGGAATAGATGTTATTCTTTTTATGTATTTTCTTTTGACAATTTTTAATCTGTTGAATTGACTCAAATTGTAAGTATAAAATAAACTGTCACATTCAACAAACAGTCGGTAATATCTCATGGACAGGCATCTCAAACATTTTTTTATTTAGTTTCCTTTGTTGATGGGTTAGTCTCATTAGGTTAGTGGCTTCTTTTCAGAAGAGACATGAGTTGATATTTATACTACTGGGGAGAATTTGGCCAGGGCATCAGGAAACTTTGCTAGTCTTTTCTCAATCATCTATTGAAAGCATGAGTACTTTCTGCTTCTGGCCCCAGCAAGCAGGTGTCCATGAGAAGCAGTGAGTGATGGTGCTTGATGTAGAGAGGGTTTTTTGTGTTGGCAAATTGTACAGGAGAAACAGGATGAAATCTTGTCAATAAGATAAGAAAATGAAGGTGGTTGTGCCAGGGGGAGTTTAAAAAAGAAACAAATAAGGGAATCATTGCTACATGATCAGACAATGAAGACCTTTCTAACACCCTATTAACATAATTAATAGATAAAGGGGAGTGTGGAGAAGAATCAGAGGTTCCATGGTCAGATAATGTGGACAGGGTGATCAGAGGGGAAAAACAGGACAATGATGAAGGCTGTAGGGTTAAGGATATGAATTCTGGGAAGAAAACATACTGTAAGCTGATGTTGTTTCTATGGACAGAGTAAAGAAAGTAGGTACTGTAACTGTAAGATTTGAAATAAAAAAAGATAAAGTCATTGACATATGATTTTGGTACAAGTTATTTTGCCTTTGGGTTTTGATGTGAAAGACATTAGATTGTTGATTTATCTGGGAAATGAGAATTTTTGTGACATTGCTATTGAGACAGAATCATTAATAGACAAATTATTGTTCATTTATGAAATAAAAAAGACATTTTTCATGGAATGACATTATTTTTAAGGTCAAAGAAACAGAATGAAAAAGAAGGTTTTGTGTACCTTAGGACTGATGATATTGATGTGAATGATTTAAAATTTGTTTAAGCAGTTATGTAGTTCTGTTTTTTTAATATTGTAAAAACAAAGATGAAAGGGGTTTGTGGAATTGGTGGTGGGATTGTTTTGAAAATAGAGAAAATTTGAACCATTTACCTAGTATAATTCATGTTGCTGCTAACAGAGGAACTATGAGATATGAGTCAGCCTAAAGTCTTACATTCTTGTGATG
Organism: Protopterus annectens; assembly: GCF_019279795.1. Classification (NCBI taxonomy): domain Eukaryota; kingdom Metazoa; phylum Chordata; order Ceratodontiformes; family Protopteridae; genus Protopterus; species Protopterus annectens. The sequence continues at coordinate 230,944,664 of NC_056741.1, read as the reverse complement.
ATTTGCACCATTTGAGCAATGAATATACAACAGTCAGATGTAATCAATGTGGGGTGGAGGGACACATGTAGAATAAATGTGAAAAGGAATCCAAGGCATGTAATGAAGGAGACATTACTTGTTTGATTGTGATTATGGAAAAGTGCAAAACACAAATATTGAGAGTGTTAAGAGTGATGCTGTAAATAAAGCATGGGGGTAGAACAAGTATAGATGGAGGAAGTTTGAAAGAAAGGGATGGTGAAGTAGAAGATATAGGTGAGGAAGGTGAGTGTGAAATGTCTGATTTTGAAGAGAGAAATGTGAATGATGTAAGAAAAAAAGTTACTATAGGAGATAGAGTAAGGATGAGAAAAAACTAAAATATTTCTTCCAAAAGGAAATGAATAATGTTAGAATTGTTTCAGGCACTGTTAATAGTTTAATAAAGTTAGAAGAACTGGCATTTTACAGTGGGGTAAAATGTGAAGTTGAAGTTGTTTGCTTACAGGATACAAACTTTATTTCAGAGAATGATATATTTCAGGCTGAAGTGTTATGGAATGGTAAGGTGGCATGGAACTTGTTGAGAGCCAGAAATATGTTATAGTGTTACTTTTATGTTTACAGAGGAGGTAAAAAATATTACATTCTATTATCTGTGATGGTAGGACAATTGTTACAGGTATCAGATGGAGGAAAGTGCATTGATTGGTGGAAATGTATCCTTCCACTAATATAAAAGAAACAGAGATAGAGGAATTGTTTGGGAAAATGAAACCCTATGCAGTGGTTAATATGAAAAATATTGTTATAAGGGATTTTAAATATGGATGAAAAAAATTACTAAAAATGTAGAAATAGAAGTTGAAAAAATAAGAGAAGACATTAAATATGAGTGGGGTTTAAGAATGTGGGCTAATGACTTGTGGACATTAAAAGAGGTGATAAAAAAAAGCTATTGATTATTTCTTATTGTCTAAATCTGTAATTGAGGAAGAAATAGGTATGTTTTAATGATTTTTCTGACTGTCAAGCTGCTTGATTGAAAAAAAAGGTATTAGGAGATTGCTTTTTATTTATTTATTTATTTTGGATCACAGAATGTTAGAACAGGAACTGTTTCAGTTATACGTAGATCATAGTTCTATGAAAGAATTTAGTTTTGTCATGGTCAGAACAGTGGATTATATTTGTAAAGAAATATGAAATTTATTTACAGCTGGTGTTGAAAAATGGAAAACTGATTTTAGTTCTTATTTAAGTATGCAAATTGAATTAAAACAGTTAGAGACATATTCTGATTTTTTTAATGTGTGAAAATAAATTGATGAAAATAAGAAAAATAGATAAATTACTATGTAAACAGAAATTTCTTGTGATGGTTAAGTAGAAGGAAATTTCATTATGTTTGCTGATATTATTACAAATGGAATAACTATTATTAGGGAAGTAAGTAATAAAGAGGTTATATGCAAGAATAGGCAGAAAAAAATGTGTGGACTATTAAGCAGTATATAAGAAAGTTGTCTGATAAATGGAAAATATTGGAAGGATACACTGGCATCTAAAAAGTTCTAAAAAAGCATTAGATTTTTTTTAAAAGAGATTAATTTGCCAAAGTTAAATTTTGTGATGACTAAGATTAAAAGAGAATTAGTGGCAGGAAAAGACTTTAGGGATTATGAGGTGTATATAAATATAAAAGTTTGGCAGAAGGAATTATTGTTGAATGTATTTAATGAGTGATTGGAGAAGGTCAAGTATTCAGGGAGGTTTGTGAGAATAAACATGATTAAAAAAACGGAGGCCTATCACACTGAATATTGCAGATTATATGTTTTCATGAAAATATTGTAAGTAAACTTCAATGAGATTTTACATGATATTTTTTTGGAGGAAGATGTAGTCAGGATTTATTAGTAATGGTAAGAGAGACAGGTAATGATATACGTGATGGAAGTTGTGATTGCCCTTACTTAAACCCGGGGCTAACTAAGGAACCTCAAGCCTCACCACTGTCTCTGGTAAGGGAGCATCACTAAAAGCAGAGATAGAAATACAGAATTTCCCCTAAGAGTACATTGAGAACAGGCTTCAAACCTAGGACTGGACTATATGCCTCACTCCAGGTCCCCAAATGAGTCTTTACACTAACCACTGCAAAGCATTGTGTCTTTGACACACTCACTCTTAAAAATTTGATATTCATACACACAAATACTCTTGGAAAAGACTGGCACAGATTTATCTGATATGTCCTTTTTCCCAAATTACAAGGTAATGGCTGCTACCAGTCAAATACCACAATACCCTTCAAAAAGGGTGTTCAATTATTTTGGGTAAAATAAATATTGATATAAAGGGTAGCATGTAATTCACGTAGTAAGGCTTTTTTGGAGTGGCCCTCATGTTATCGCAATAAGCATACCTATTCTCGGGTTATTAAAAGTAGTTTCTAAATAACCAGCCACAATAAACGGCAGTAAAATATTTCATAAATAAAATGATTTAAAACTTATATACACCGAATAACTGATTCCAATAAGCCACAGAGTTGCACACACAGGAATCATGAAAATAACACTGTAGGATATGTTTCACACTGACTGTAGAAAAACTCTAACTATCCAAAGATTAATGGTCCCTGCCTAATCTAATTAACTCAGCAGGGCAAGATGATACTCTTACTTCTGCAAGGCAAAATAAGTGTATATGTCCACTCTTCAGGCTGTTGTCTGGTCCTCAGCAACTGGAATAGCAATTCCTACTATTTTTGCTGAAGAGCTTTGGAAAATTGTGAGTGATTACTACTGATCTGAAAAACAACAACTGATGGCTGAACAACAAATAAGCAACTACAACAACTACAGAACTTTAACTGACTCAGCACCTGCTTTTCGAGCAGATTTTTTTTAAGTCACAGAAAGCTGTTATGAGAATTCTAGTCTCATATCAGAATTTAATAGGTAAAGAAAACAGCTGATGTGGAGATTCTATGCCTTTCAGTTCTGGCACACAATGACATCACATCTAGGTCAGCTGAATGGCATAACCTACACTCAGAATTATTTTTAAAAACATGAACATTTGGTCAGCCAGAAGAACACTGCTTGATTCAAACATTTTACATAAATCAAATTAATAATATTAATAAAAAAATAAACATTTACATTTATTTGCAAGTATTTACAAAACATCAGCCAGTCATGCTAGCAGAGATAACAATATCTAATATCCTCACAGATGTCATGTTAGGTTAGTTGTAGGAAATGGCAAAAAGGCTTATGATTGAGTGGAAGCCTGATAGTTTTTGGAATTGTAAGATGTAATATGTTTTGAGCCATAAAGTTATGAGTGTTATTCAATTTTTTATAACAATACTAGTACTGGAATTTTTGCAAGTTGTTGGCTAGGTTCTATTTTTTATTTTATTTATTTAGCTCTTTCTTTCTTTCTTTAGTTAGTTAGTTATTGTGAATGGAAGGAGGCAAGGTTATTCCTTTAATGGAATTGTATTTGATTTGGTTATGAATGCAACTGATTGCAAGATCTGAGAACATGAATGTATTTTTATGTTATGGGCAGTCTATGTATTCCAATTGTTTTGTGTAATTTACATATTATTGCTATAATAATAATACTAATACTTACTATTATTGTTATTATTATTATTATTAGTAGTAGTAGTACTAAGAATCAAAATGAATGGATAAAATGATATGTTGTGTGCATAAGTTTTTGGCAGCTGTTTGTTATTTGTGTTTGTTGGGGATAAGATTTAAAAAAAAAAAGGATGGTTGAGAAAAAATGGGGTGAAGGTTTAAATAAAATTAAAAGAAAAATAAGATTTTGGAAAGGTTTTGAAATGCATAAAAAGAAAATATATTTGATTAATTTAGTTATTTGTATCAAAACTGGTTATTTAGCATTTAAGATTATGGGATTTAGAAATTAATAATTTGAAATCCTCTTGAAATGCTTGGTGTAATGCCATTCATAAAATGTTATCTGATTCATCCTTAAGAAGAGATGAATGGGAAAGTAATTGGTGCTTTTAAAGCTAGAAAGAAAATATTTTAGAACATTTTGGAAATGCACAATTTTTGTGTATTGAATACAAATATATTACGTGTAAAACTAAATATGCTATATAAGTTCTTATCATAAAGGCTGTTCTTTAATTTGTAAAGGAGTAGAGACTTCTGAGCATGTTTTTTGGGTTGTGAGAGGGCTGAAAAATTGTGAAGTAAGATTTTAAAGGAAAGGTATATTGGTGTCTTTAAAGATTTGAAAAACAGTATGGTAGTGTATGGTCATCATGGTCAAGAAACATATCATCTTATTAAGTGCTATTTGGAAAGCTAAGCTGAAGGAGATATTGTTTAATAAGGTTTGGACCTTGGCTGATATATTTACTAAGATAAAATTTGGTTGTAGCAAAAAGAGCATGGGGGGTGATTACAAATAATGGATGTTTTTAATCAGAGAGTCACTTTTCCATATCTTTAAAATTGCTTTATTCTTCAAACATGTGTATGTTTCTTAGGTTGTATAATATGTAAAGTATTTGAATATGTATAAAATAAAGGATTCCTACACTTTCACTTAGGCAAAACTTTAATAAAATACAGATATAAAGACTGATACTTTTTACTGGTCCGTACATGTGGGTATTTCTAAGGCACTACAAATGATAAACTACTGCTTACCATCTACAAACCACAAAGAGCTGTTGGGGTCAGACTCTATTCCAATAATGTAGCTAGAACTTGGAATACTAACTTTGCGATTGTTGAACATCATGTTTAAGGTGGAGGGGTGATGCTGCTGTTGGGTATAGTTTCACTCCATACCATTGCATGATTGCAGGCCAGATGCAAACACTTAGAATCCAGTAAGCACACAAACACATATTTTAATACCACAGTAGCAAATAAAAACTAAGTCAACATCACATGATATTCTGCAAGCATACTTAGCCTTACAGGAAACCTAAAGCTATTCTGAGTTATATATTACATCTCTTCCCTTAAGCTAAATGCTTAGCATTTATGCAGAGGAAATACATAAAGCACTGTAATCCATACTCAGTATAACATGCTATATGCAGCCACAGGATTTGTATAGCCTCAAAAAAGACGTTTTACAATCACAAGTAGATAATGAGGCCATCATCAGAAAATCAGTGGCAATGCAGTGATATGTCATCAACACATAATGAAGAAACTTCATTCAACTGAAACATCATGCTGGATGAAGCAAAATAATTTTCAGGATTCTTGAAAATCTCAGGAATAGTTTCTTTCTCTGAGAATTGAGTCACATCCTGTTGAGCTACATTTCTTTCAGACACCCCAGCAGTCTGGTTTCATAACAATCCATTCCTGTCTAAATATCATAAGTTATTTATTTATTTATTTATTGACATTTCTTTACCAGAAAAGTCCGACTTGGCAGAGGTGCCCTATTTCAGTGGAGGTCCAGGGAGAAAAGCACAATGTAACATATTAATTGTAATCAATATTTATAATAACACATTTTACAGTGCAGCTTCAGTGTATACATAGCATAGTAGTCAGTATAATAACATTTTTATTGATATTTAAGAATATTAATATATAAGCATGGTATTCAGAATTTACAAATAGAAGAGTGGTGCATAAGACAGGTGAGAGTAATTTATGACGTATGTTAGAGTTATATATTACAGGGGATAAGCAAGTTTAAGTGTTAATTGAGAAGTAGTGATGGAATTATAATTTGCTAGTGCTAAATTAGAGGTAGGTATAGCAGTTTAAGTACTACAGAAAAATAAAATATTAGAAGGGGATAAGCAGGTTAAGTGACTTAGTGATTTAAAGAGATGTATAAGAAGGTCATAAAGGATATTAGGAGAAGTTATGTCCCAGCTGATGAGCAGGGGCTAAGCCAGGAAGCAGAGAGGAAGTCTTTTAGTAATGGTTTGAACAGATGAAGGGGTGAGATAGTCCTGATTGATATAGGAATTTTATTCCAAGTTCTAGCTACATTATTGGAATACAGAATGACCCAAACAGCCCTTTGTGGTTTGTAGAAGGTAAACAATTTTTAATAATTTGACCAAAGGGGACAGTTTGGTAAAAATAATTGGAATATGGGGCTAATTGCTGGCCTGGTCAGACAAATGTGGTATAGACATTTTTTTTTGGTTTAGATGAGCTGGGTAAAAGGCGAAAAGGAAGTTCAAGCCAGTTAAGTTTTTTTTTGCGGTAAACAGTGGTGGGTGTGGTAAAGTTGCAAGCAAATCTGTCAACTTCTTTACTCTGTGAAGGGTACCTAATATTTTATGGGTTTTCTTGATGCTATTGAGGATCTGTAAATGAAATTTGATTGTCAACAATTGTTATGTCAAGTAGTTTTGTATATGAAGTAACTTTAATCATGGCATTAGTTAAGGATGAAATGTTAAAGTTGTTTTTCATGGAAATGAGATATGGGAAATCTTGGTGCCATGTCTACACCTTAGACAATCCTTAGTCTCACTAATGTAATAACTCACTGTGCTGATATTTGTTTGATCAATCACAGCAGCTTATTTCTGTTCAGAATGCTTATCATCTGAATTATGCATTTTCACTATCACTCCAGGCTTTAGTGTAGGCAGTGTCTTAGCTGATCTGTCATACCATAACTTCTGTTTTTTGCTGAGTTTTCTGACATGCTAATTGAATATTTGGTATTATCTCTATCTGAAGTAGAGCAGTTGAACTCTATCATTTTGTCTCTATTCTCATTCCCATCAGTAGTTTTCAAGCAGATATTGGCAGTGGTTGTGATGCCATGTTTCTGTAGTAATTAGATAACAGCCTTGTATAGAACTAATAGCATCTTCCTCATGACAATGTTTAAAGTTGTATGACTCTTTTAGATCTATTTGAGTGTGGGTATCCTGATTAAGAACAATTTGCTAAAATTCCCAGAAATCTGACAATGTGCAAGACTGTTGATTGGTAAATTATGTATCATGACCACATTTTCTGAAATGAGAATATCATTGATATTATCATGTTAAAATGGATATTGTCAGTGGGATGGGTGATTGTGTAGCTGTAGCTCTCAATCTGATAACATCAGACATTTATAAAAATAATCAAAAGAGATGAGTTAGTAACTGTTCTTAAAAAAATGAAACCAGCAGCCAACTAACTTAATAGTTTAGTTGATATTTCATGAGGTATTATGCATTTTTGGGGTTGCTTTTGTAAACCATAGCATGAATTCAACAGTATTTTATCATAAGTTCTATTTGATGAGACATAATGGCCCTCACAGAACATCATGCACTATTTATTTGCAGTAGAACATGCTCAAGCACACATCATGGGTTCTCTCCATTTGGATACATAGTTGACTTGTTCCGATTACTCTTAGATTCCAATTACACTGTTAGACTTGAACAACAGTCACTGTGGTTTATGAATTTCATCACAAAATATAAAGTATACATAAATTGGTAATGGAACTTTTTTCTTTCCATCTGGCTAATCTGTCAATGCCATATTTAGAAGCAACTGTAATTCCATGCCATGTTCAGTATCATAAGTAAACTTTCATAGCTGGTCTAGTCCATTAAGCAGATCACCATACTGTCCAACAAGATCAAGAAGTATACAACTTTGCCTATATTTTGTGATTCCCATGTCTCTGCATTCAGCTTTTGAGGTGTTAACACTGTACTGCATGAAACTGTGAAACTTTTGCCTCAGAAATCCATAAGCCAATGTGTCTGAGATTGTTCAAATTATTTGATTCATGAATATACAAGTCTTATAAGCTATGAGTCTGTGAGTCATCCAGAGCAGCAGTCCCCAACCTCTGACCCATGGCTCATTTGGTACCGGGCTGCACAGAAAGAATAAAAAACATTTTATGTTGGATGCCCGACTGTTCAGAAAAAAGTGTATTTATATATGTATGTGTTAGAGTGTCTTTATGTTTCTAGCTGCATGTGTGAGTGAATGCATGCATGAAAGCAGAATGTATGTGTATGTGAAAGCAGAAGAGACAGTGTATATGTGTATGAGAGAGTGAACAGTGAGATCGATCGAGCCATTATTTTACACTTGCTAAGCAGTGCTTTTGCTGTTTAGAAAGTGTAAAATAAAAATAAATGAAACAGGAAAATGTGTGTGTGTGTGTGTGTGTGTGTGTGTGTGTGTGTGTGTGTGTGTGTGTGTGTGTGTGTGTGTGTGTGTGTGTGTATGTATGGGTGTGTGCATGTTTGAGAATGTGTGCGAGTGAGTGAGAGAGAGGGAGACAGACAGACAGAGACAGAGTGAAGAGTGAGAGCAATCCCTGGCAGCAGCAGCATCAGTTAAGAGGTTTGGTACCTCTTGACTATACCTCTGAAGTTCAACCTCTCCACAGAAGAAATCTGGACAGAGCTACAAATAATGGGGACAAACAACCAAAATAAGGACAGATTTTAAATATTGCTGTTATAAAAGTTGCTAGAACATTAGGGTTTCCATTAGCATGTATTATCTGAAAGATATGAATTCTGAAACCAAGATGTCTGTCATTATTTAATGAGTTCAATCCCCAGTCATTTGCCAGAAAACTATACATTTTATGAGGATGGACCAAACATATGAACCAAAAATCTGGACAGTTGAAAGGTATGCTCTGTTGACTCTTAGCTCATAATATCTGAATAAACCTAAAATAAACATGCAACAAGAACATATTTTACTAGATTATTAGGATTTGTGTTAGCGTTTATTTTCTGAAACAGAGATGTGGGTGCAAGAGTGAATAAGAATAACAGTAAAGAGGTTTACATATCTCTGGACCTTTCAGCTGAAGAAAACTGGCTAAACACTAAAATAAAGAGGGAACAAAGGCTCAGAGTTAGGAACAGATTTTAATTACCGTTCTTATAAAATTATAAACTTGCTTAAATAAAAGGATTTGTGTTATGAATTTTCTGAAGAAAATATTAGTCTGAAACTCAGACATATGCCATTATTTAGTAGCTTCAATCTCCAATGACTGGCATTAATAACTTCAATCTCCAATGACTGGCAACAAACTAAATGTTTTAGGAGTAAGGGACCAAAAAATAAAGTGTTATATTTTGGATATAGGTCTGAACTGTCTGCAAACAGCTAAAGTTAACTTTGAACCTAACACCACTCTTAAGTATTCAACTGCGGTAGCACCTTTATCATTCTTATAAGAAAAGTGCAGTCCGGGTCTGAACTGTCTGAAAAACAGCTAAAATTAACTTTGAACCTAACACCACTCTTAAGTATTCAACTGCGGTACCACCTTTATCATTCTTATAAGAAAAGCGCAGTCCAGGTCTGAACTGTCTGCAAACATCTAAAGTTAACTTTGAGTATGTGTCTACCTGTTTGAGCCAATATTCATTTTCCCCTGGAGAGCACTCTGCTTTGGCTTGTAAGCAGCCTGCCCCCCCCCCCCCAACATACACACACACACTTATCTTCCACTTTCTCTCTTATTCCCTTCTCTTAGCAAATAGTATCCATAACTGATGAATACTGTGTGTTTGTTAATTTAAACTGAGACCACAGTAGCCTACTGATACAAGGTTATCCTGTTTTTCCACCTGAGAAATGGTTAAGAAATGACTTACAGTTTCAGAGCAGTCCTTGTTCAATTGTTATTGTTTCTTAAACACAAACATGTCTTTGCTTTGGCTCATTAGCAGCAGTATGAAGAACTGCGTGCTCACACCCTTGTTCTCCCCTCCCCCTTCCCTGTTTATTACCTTAAGACAATCCCAAAGTTAATAAATATTACCTGTGGCAGGCACTATTTTTAAAACTACAACCACCCTTGTCACTATCATATTTTCAATTATCAGTTAACTCTGTTAACTGATTGTTTCCAGCCCCCTCATAAGAGCAACTAACAGGGTCTCTACCCGCTTCGCTCCCCACCCTGCCCCCTATTCCCTCCAACCTTCAGTGGTCCCACCTTTATTACACTCACAAACCCCTCCCATCTTTCCAATAGCCAACCACAGCGCTAACCCAACACTACCTCCTTCATCTTCCCACTGCTATCACACCTCCTCAACTAACATGTACAAGCATACCTTACTTATGCTCACTGCAGGCACTCTCCTTGACTATCTTACACCCTACCAAAGCTCCATCATTCCCTCACTCAACCACTACCACTGTACTGCCACTCACGCCACTACTCATGTCTCACCCTCACTCATCTCCACTCCCACCAACTCAAGAACCATCCCTATGCACCTCCCACATATTCTACCAACTATATTACTTAAACATAAAGCATCCCTACAACTTAACATAGTAACCCTCCCACCATACCTATTACCCACAGAGCACAATCATAAAGTTTCCCTTATAAATAAACACATTCAAAAACTGAGAAAACTAATAACCTCATGCATATCAAAACTAGCCCTAAGTGCAGACATCCACCCCAACCCTGGCCCTACCATCTCCAACCCCAATCCTCATAATCAGACTAGAAACCATAACTTCTCCCATATTACAGCCAATAGAAAGCCAAGTGACTTCCTTCTACTAAGCCTAAATATTAGAAGTATATCCAACAAAGTCCATAAACTCCATGCCACCATAGACTTGTACTCCCCAGATATAGTCATCCTGACAGAAACCTGGCTAAAACCTCACATTACCAGTGAGCAAATACTCCCTACAGGTTACAGCATACTAAGAGTAGACCGGCTAAACAAGAAAGGAGGCGGTGTAGCTATAATATTTAAACAGCATCTAAACATCCGGATCTTAAAATCATCAGCTCCACAAATAGGCAATGAAGAAATAATATATACCAACCTCAAAATAAACCAAAACAAAACCATCAACATAATTGGATGCTACTTCCCACCTGGCCAAAACATCCCTCCACTAGAAAACCTCCTCAGCTGGTCTACCCACCATCTCCCCCAAGAAACTATAATTTTAGGTGATTTCAATATTCATCTGATGAAGTCCATGCTTGTTGGGCCAAAAACGCAATTGTAACTGAAGGCGTTCATAACTTTTTTTGGTGTGAGGAATCGTAATAAAGAAGTGGCAGTACTTTCTCTCCTTGGTTCTCTTTTTTGTTGTTATTCAGTCGAGTGGAGAGATTTCGCTTTTTGGATTTTTTTGATTTCAATATTGACTGGCAATCCTGTTCTGGCAACCATCCAACCCATCACGTAAACCTTCATGGCTTCACCCAACTAGTCCAGTCGCCATCCAGGATAAATAAAAACTCCAACAAGCACACTACCCTGGATTGGGTACTAGTCAGTAAGAGCCCCCAGTCATATATAACAGGCTGCTTATCAGATAGCCTCAGTGATCACTCTCCAACTTTCCTACTCAAAAAATACCTATACCAAGCTAAACCTGTTATCTACCATCAAATATGTAAAAAACTAAACTTTAACCCACTCACATTCATCTCATCCCTCAAAGAATGTAACTGGCATCCTCTAAAGTACCTCAGTCTTGATGATGCAGTTGAATTTTTTAATACTACCTTCCTGAGCATCCTTAATTACCATGCCCCCATAAGACTTTCCAGAACCAAAGCACAACCCTCCACATGGCTACAGAAAACCACTAAGTCAGAAATTAAAAACAGGGATAAAGCCTGGGAGCACTGGCGCAAAACTAAAACTCCCTCAACTAGACAGAAATTCCTAGAACTACGCAATAGAGTCAAAAAGCTAATAAAACAGGACAAATTCCAATACTACCAGTCTGCCCTAGACTCCTCACAACACAGCCCCAAACAATTCTGGTCCTCCATAAACTCCATGTTCCAAGCAGGTAAAGTCAGTACCCCTCCTCCTAACATCCCTCACTCCTCAGAAAATATTGCTACCTCATTCAGCACACACTTCACCCAAACCATACTATCACTAGCTAAACAACACAACCCCCCTCCCCCTCCAACCCACAACCTTCAACTAGTAATCCCCACTGCCTTCACATTTTCTCCTGTACCTACCTCCAACTTAAAAAAAACTCTTAACTAAACTTAAACCCACCAAATTAGCAGCAGACAACCTCCCAAGTGAATACCTACAAATCGCAGCTGATGCTCTGGCCTACCCAGTATCCATCTTGATTAACCAATCTCTGTCAGAAAGTTACGTTCCCATACCTTGGAAAGTATCACATATAATTCCCCTCCACAAAGGCGGACCCTCCACAGAACTTACCAATTACCTCCCCATAGCTATTCTCTCTCCACTCTCCAAAATACTAGAGAGATGCATACACTCTCAGGTCTCAGACTATCTCCTTGCTAACAACCTCCTTTCCAGTACTCAGCATGGTTTCTGACCAAACCATAGGACCACCACTGCCTTACTCTCCTTTACTAACACTATCCTTCAGCATAAAAGCAATGGCTATCTCTCCTCTGCTACTTTCCTAGACCTATCTAAAGCATTTGACATGGTCCCACACAAACAACTTATCTCTGTCATCAATAACCTATCCTTCTCTCAATCAGTCACCAACTGGTTTCAGAGTTACCTGTCTGACCGCCAACAATCTGTTGTATGGCAGAATGACATATCTCCCCAACTATCTGTCTCCATAGGGGATCCCCAAGGATCCATCCTTGGACCCCTACTCTTCTCTGTTTACACCAATAATCTAGCCTCTGCCACCAAACATGGCACACTCATACAATATGCAGATGACTCAACCATCATCTGCTCAGCCCAGTGCCTACCCAAACTGCAAAAAGTCACACAGGAAGCCTTTTCCTCTGTTGAAACTTGGTTATCCGATGCCCAATTAATACTCAACCCAAACAAAACTAAACTACTCATCTTCCAATCCACCAAACATACTCAAAACAACTCTCACTTTAAAATCACAGCAAAAGACAACACCACTATATACCCAACTGAACACACCAAATTGCTAGGAGTGGAAATAGACAATAAACTAAAATTTGACATTCACATATCCATGACCATAAAAAAAGTCCACAAAAAATTAGGGGAGTTATACAGAAATAAGCAACTTCTCACCAAAGCAGCAAAGATTTCAATAGCAAATTTCCACCTTATCTCCACCCTACTTTATGCCTCTCCAATATATACCAACCTAAGGCAATGTGATCTAAACAAGCTAGAGACCTGCTACAACAAAATCGCCAAATTCACCACAGGGGCATCCTACCATAGTCACCACTGTCTCTGACTTGCTGAACTGGGCTGGCTTGAACTCCCTCACCTCCTTCAGTGGTATCAACTCTCACTTGTCCACAAACTAGTAAACCATCCTCTAAATGTCCCATCCCTCCAGAATCTACTCCAACCCTATCGCAGCACCAGACCACTAAGATCCAGCAACAAAAATCACTTGCAGATCACTAAAGCCAATAACTCTGCTGGAGAAGCACTATTCTCTTGCATCATAGCCAAATTATGGAACTCCCTTCCACCCACAATTACCTCTGTACCATCATACACCCACTTCAAAACTTTACTAAAAGCGCACCTAAAAATTGCTGGCTATGCCCTTGCAGCTCCCACTCTAATATCACCCAGCCCATCCAACCACTACCTTTCTTTCCACTCCACTAACTATCTTGATTATAGCAAGCTCAGATGTTCATAAGCCTAGTACTTATTATACAGCAGGAACTTCTTATTGTAACATTTGTTAATGTCTGTTATGTACTTCACAGATAAAGATTCTAGTTGTCTACTGATGTACTATGTTCTTCATCTGTAAATATGTTGTAAGTAATTGCTATGTTAAATTGTTAATCGCTGTGTAATCTAATGTAACTACTGTCTGTTTATTTAAACTGTGGAGCTTTTCTTCCCGAGCCTCTGCTGAAAATTGACCTACGTCTAGTCGGACACTCCCGGTCAACAAATGTAAATAAATAAAATAAATAAAAAAATATAAAATGCTTCTTCCAACACCACTAACATATACTACTGCAATATACAAAAAAAATATGTTACTTGAAAAAAGAAATAAATAAGTACAACACAACAATTTTACAGATAGAAGCGCAATAATGCCCTCCAGGGTGTGTGTTAATGTGTAATTAATGCTCTTCCAGGGGTGCAACTCTGTCAGGCATTATTGTTTGCTTATTATGAATGCACGATGGCTGGACCATGGAAAATTGTCTTACACAAAACTGTTCCATGGTGCAAAAACGTTTGGAGACCACTGATCTAGACTCAGTGTATTGTAGTCTCTAGTGATCTGCAGTTGCATCTTTAACCTGCGAGTCATCTTTATCACATACAGTTCTTCACAAGAAGACCTCGCAAAAATATTTTGTTGTATCAACACACTTGAAATAGTATACAGATTAATCTGTATTTTTATTTGTGCAATAAAACTCTTGTTGACTCAGCATAGTTTTTCTTTTCCCTGGCCACAGTAAGTCAGTAGTGAAAATTTAGGTATTAATCTTAATCATTTAATGTCCACTTCCCAGAAAGCAGTTTCAGTTTTGAAGTTTTATTCATCTCCATCATCTAGCATAAATTAAGGAAATTTATGTTTCTAGACAGCTTGTCAGTCCAGTGTTTTATACTAAAGAAACAATTCAGTTTCTACACTGACTCATGCAACAGTACACATACAATCTCAGTACATACAGCAATTACTTCTAAAGAGACATACACTCAGCTTTATAAAGGCTTTGGAATCATTCAAGGCAGCAATTACACAGTAATGACTATTATTTGAACAAATCAGTCAAAAAAACATTTTCTACCCCTTTTTACTGGTTGGAATCATGGATTGGAATCATGAAAAAAATAATTAAGAAGGTCATACCTATTGAATTTTATGTGGAGGGCTGAGCATCACTTCTTTTCAATTTTAACTGCATTTTTAGACTGTCATACTCTGTTCGCTATGACACAGGTTGGCTTTTCTAATACTGTACCGTGCCATGAAAATATTATTCTATCTAGTAATAAATTTAAGTACCATTTTAATTTTGCACATATCCAAACATTTAGCAAGTACTTAAATCTTATTTCTGGTTATTACTGCTACTATACACACTTCTACAGCTTTATCTCATGTTAATTCAAATTCAAACAGTAGATTGCTTCTTATGTTATCATTTTAATGCAACAGACAATTGCCTCTTTGCAGCAATTACTGTAACTCACAGTCTTTATCCTGGTTCCTTAATTTTTTTTCACATATACACAAATAAATTCCTGTGAACTCTGATTTCTAGTGAAAATTAAATGGGAAATATATGGCAAGTAATTTTTCAGTTCATAGGTTCATAAGTTCGTACTAGGCTATCTGCCGAAGGGCATTTATAAGCCTAGCCAGAGTGTATGTGGCTTACACCACCCCTTAGGATGAGAATACTACGCCCTTTTAGGGTTTAGTTTACTATGCCACTGTCTAGTAGTGACACAGAGATGACCCCCGGGGTAAACCTACGATCTCCCATCCACTCGTCGAGATTTCTCTTGAATAGAGTCAGTGAGGGGCTCTGCCTAACATGGACTGGGATTCTGTTCCAGAGTGTAGGGAGCCTCTGGGTTATGAATCTGTCCCTCCAGCACGTTCTATTTATTTCTGTGTTGAGGTTTAAGTCACTTGTTCTCGTGGCTCTGATGGATTTGGATTTTCTGAGGTGGAGCATGTCCATTAATTCAGGATTGGACATGGCCTTGTACGTCAGGCACAGATCACCTCTGAGTAGGCGGTATGCGACTGAATAGAGCTGGAGTTTTTTCAGTCGGGCAGCATATGACATATGTTTAAGACCCTTTATCCTCTTGGTGAGAAACTTTTGGGGTCTTTCCAACTGCTGCAGGTGTCGGGTGAGATACATCCCAAACAGGGCATTGTACTCAATCATTGGCCTGATAAGAGAAGAGTACAGGGGCACAATGACCTCTCTTGATCTAGATGTGAAACCTTTCATGATAAGGTGGGCAATATAGAATGTCTTCCTAACCACTTTGGCAATGTGAGTGTCAAATGAGAGGTTACTGTCAACCTGGGTCCCTAGGTCCCTGATTACCTCTTCTGTACTTAATGGATTACCACCTATGTGGTAATTTGTTGGTACCTTGTTTTTCCCAAAGGGTATGACTATACATTTTTTGGCGTTCAGCTTAAGGCCATGGCTCTGGCACCAATTATCCATTTCTATGAGGCCTCTCTGAAGGATGTTTGTGTCCACTGGAGTATCAATTATGGCGCCCAGTTTGCAGTCATCTGCGAACTTTGTCAGCCACAATCCTCCTATGTTTGCCTGTACCTCGGAAAAATAAATGCCGAACAAGAGGGTCCCAGGACTGAGCCCTGTGGGACACCGCTTGTGACTGGCTTAGAGTCTGACATAGCTCCAGCAACTCTGACCCTGTGGGTTCTGTCCTTGAGTCAGTTTGCAACCCATCTTGTGACATATGGGTTTACATTTAAGCTGGTGAGTTTGTCTATGATGCCCGAGTGGGGTATTGTGTCAAAGGCTTTTGCAAGGTCAAGGTAGGCTGTGTGAACTGCCTTACCCTCATCAATGGCCTTAGTGACTGTTTCAAAAAAGTCGACCAAGTTCAAAAGGCAGGATCTGTCCTTGACAAAGCCAAATTGGGTAGGATCCAATGTCTGTAGGTCCCCAATGTCTTTGTTTATGAGTTCCATAATGATCCTCTCCATAGCTTTGCAGACCAGGCTCGTCAAGCTTATGGGGCGGTAATTTCCAGGGTCCGTAGAAGCACCGCCTTTGTGAAGTGGGACCACTGTTGCCGTACGCCACTCTTTGGGTACGTATCCTGTAGTAAGGCTAAGATTAAACAGCAGCCTTATGTGTGGGTTTGGTTCCTCTTGGAGTTCATGTAGCACACAGCCCGGGACATCATCTGGTCCCATTGATGCTGTGTTTTTAGCTTTAGAGAGGGCGGCTCTCACCTGGGCATCTGAGATTTTAGGGAGGCTACACTCTGCTGGGATAGTTATTTCTCCTTTTGGGGGGGAGGGGGAGGAGAAATTTGCACTGAACCTGTCTGCCAGAATGTTGGCAAGGTAAGTGGGTTCAGTGTATTTTGTGTCAATTTGGACTAACTCTGAGCATATCTGGGAGTTTCCACCCAGGTTTCTAACATAGCTAACGAAGGCCTTGTGATTGTCTTTTGTGTCTTTTGCGATTTTTCTCTCAAAGTTGGCCTTGGATGATTTTATGAGTGATCGTAGTTTTTTGCTAGTACTGATCAGAGATGCCTTCCCTTTTAGGGATTTTGCTCTGTCATGTAGTAGCTTCCTCCTCCTGTTGTAAAGTTTGTTTATGGCTGGGGTCCACCAGACCAGGCGCCTGCCTTTGGGGGAATGGGTCTTGGTTTTATTTGGGATTGCATGATCCATGCATTCTTGAAGGTGCCCATAGAAGGCATTTGCAAAGGATTCAGCAGTGTGGGTTGTGGTTTCCACTGGCCCAGGGGCCTTGAAAGATACCACTTCAGTATTAAGAAGTGTGAAGTTTGCTTTTGAGAAGTTCTTCACTGTGGTCTTTTGTGCAGGGGGTGGGGGCGGGATGTGGATTTCCAGTGAGATTAATTTATGGTCTGATCTTACCAAGGAGGGATGTACTTCCGGTGTGGAGCATTCTGTCCCCATGTTTGTGATGATCAGGTCTAGTATTTTGTCTCCTCTTGTGGGAATGGTGACTAGTTGTTCCATTGCATTTGAGTTTATGAATTCTAGGAACCTTTGGGCTAGGGTGTTGGGGCTTGAGTAATGTTCCCAGTCTATGTTTGGGTAGTTGAAGTCTCTCAAAATGATGGTATTTGGAGAGACATTCATACTCTCCATTGTCTTCAGGAAGGCTGTGTGGGGTTCCTGAGTTTGAGAGGGTGGTCTGTAGCATGCTACAAACTGTAAGGCAGTTTTGCCTATGGTTAGTTGCACCTGGATAGTGTCCGATGCTTTGTGCATTGCCACTAACCTGGAGGTGTGGGTATCTTTGATGAAAATGGATACTCCCCCTCCTTTTGTGGTTCGGTCCAAGTTTTGGGGCCGGAAAGCATGATATGAGGTAAAACCTGATAGTGCTGGGGTGCTCTCAGGAGCCTTGAACCAGGTTTCAGTCACTGCACAGACATCGATGTTCTCCATACTGAGAAGGGCTTTGAGGGCATGCATCTTGAGGTTTAGACTTCTGGCATTGAGCAGCATTACTCTTAGTTTTTTTTCCACTTGTGTTTTCAAGGGAGGTAGGTTTGTCATTTGAGCCTTGCCTAAAAAAGGCACTATGGGGGTGGCAAGAGCCTTGGCCAATATCTGGAAGCCCAGGGGTGACAGGTGCAAGCCATCCCTTGCGAAGCAGCATGGCTTGTCAAGCATGTCATCCTAAGCAGACAGACATTGGATCCCCTTAGAATGACACCAGTAATTAAGCCAATTGTTAAATCTGATCATTTTGTCTTTGTACTGTGGCATCATTCTTGGTGAGGGTAAGATGCTGCTCAGGGTCAGGGTCATACCGGCCTGGGCTACATAATCAGAGAGCTCCTCTATGTCTCTTTTCATGTAGTCCAGGGAGGTATGTCTCAGGTCGTTCACACCGGCATGTACAATGACTGAGTCATATTTGTACTTGCTGTGGAGTGACCTGAGTGCTTGTGTTATGTGGCGGATTCTAGCTCCCGACAGGCATCTTACTGTGACCCTCTCCTTGTTCAGTCTGGTGAGTGGGATGTCAGTGTGCCTGACTATGGAGTCACCTATTACAAGTGTGTCTGGCATGTTGTTTGGCCTCAAGGGCTGTGACTGTTTAGCACAATGACTTTGTGAACTATGTGTTGCCTGTGCTACGTCTTGAGGTGGTGGTTGCTTGGGTGTCTGCTTTGGAGGCCTCTGTTGTTTTGGTAGATTTTTAATCAGCGCCTCCGAGCATGTTTTTGTGTGTTTATGTGTTTGGTTTGCAGTTGTGATAGTTCTACGTGAGACTGGGTTTGTGGTGTGCGTGGTTACCTTCTCCTCCTGACTGGTCTTGCAAGTACTGAATTGAGAGAGCTCAGCCTCCAGTTTGGCTATATAGTTGCATCTCTCACATATATTTGTATTTGTTGGGAGGAGGAGAGGGTTGTCTGTGTAAATGAGGCAATTGTAACATTGCCTCAAGATTCCCAGATTCACCAGCTGAACAGGAGAGGACGCCAGCAACTGACCCTTCGACATGCTAGAAATAGTGAAAAAGATTGTTGTGTAACTGTGTCAGAAAGGACCTATAGGGAAATGGGTACTCAACAGAATTTAGGTGAATGAAGTACTTTTGTTTGTTTAAGAGTGCTTTACCTGTATAAAAAATGCTTAAGGAGCAAGTGCTGAGCTTTTCAGATAGAGTATAGGCTGTTTAGATTGCAGACTTGGCGGAGCCAGAAAAAGTTTAACCTTGTTTAACCAGCGCTGCGCTATGCGCACGATCGCACAAAGCCGTGCAAACGTGGATTTTAAGCAGTGAACTACAAAAGAGCTAGGAATGGTCCCAAACAACCAATTACTAACAGCTTCTTGTGCTGAGGTCACTTCCCCCAAGGATAGGTAGGCTGCTCAAGGCTCCCCACTCCCACTGGTGAGCAAAGAAACTTCCTTCTATCCAAGTAAGGTAATGGACAACACATGAACTACACCACAGCCCAGAATAAAGCAATGCCTGTATACTGGTCTAAACTAGTCGAGAAAGGTGGGAAAACAAGGATTATTTTTTTGTTTTTTTGGGGTTTTTTTTGTAGAAATACACAGAAAATGCAGATACAGTGATAAATTAGTTACACAGGCTAGCACACTTTAGTGGGCAGCCTCTACAGTTCAATTAAACAAACAAACAAGCAAACCTTTGACTAAATTCGACTAAATGTAACTTTAAGTGCAGATTTTAAAATAAATGCAGTAATCAGTAAAAAAAACAGTTCAGGCTAGTTCAAAGTAAACAGCAGAAGCTATTTTCAGTGAAAAAAAGCAAAGATACTTAAATCCAGAAGGTAGTCGCATTTTCGAGTTTCTTGCTGCTAGGACCACTCTGTAAACCCACGTGGAGCTTGTCTGAGCAGTATAGCCAGAAAAAATGCCCAGAGGTGGATTTTAAGCAGTGAACTACAAAAGAGCTAGGAATGGTCCCAAACAACCAATTACTAACAGCTTCTTGTGCTGAGGTCACTTCCCCCAAGGATAGGTAGGCTGCTCAAGGCTCCCCACTCCCACTGGTGAGCAAAGAAACTTCCTTCTATCCAAGTAAGATAATGGACAACACAGGAACTACACCACAGCCCAGAATATAGCAATGCCTATATACTGGTCTAAGTAGAGAAAGGCGGGAAAACAAGGATTCTTTTTTTGTTTTTTTGGGGTTTTTTTGTAGAAATACACAGAAAATGCAGAGACAGTGATAAATTAGTTACAAATGCTAGCACACTTTAGTGGGCAGCCTCCACAGTTCAATTAAACAAACAAACAAGCAAACTTTCGACTAAATTCGACTAAATGTAACTTTAAGAGCAGATTTTAAAATAAATGCAGTAATCAGTAAAAAAACAAAGTACTATTTAATTTGCTTTTAAATATAGTAAATTTAGTCTATTTATTTTATTTATTCTTTGTTGACTGGGCTACTCTCACTAAGTTAGTGGCCTTTTTATGAAGGATTCAAGGTGGTATTTATTCTGACCAGAGGAAATTTGGCCAGGGCACCAGGAAAATTCTATTACTTGAGTTGCTGGGACTTATGGAAGCCCCATGGTGACTTAGAATGGAGCAGAAAGTGGAGTCTATGTGTGTGTGTATGTGTGTGTGTGTGTGGGGGGGGGTTGTGTAATGCTCTGCCTAAACATGTAATCATAACTGTGCTGGCTCCTGGAGAACTTAGTACACAGAAGATATTAGATATGGATGAACAGCCTATGAAAACATTTACTGCTGAGATACCATAGTCTAATATTGTTCAAAAATAGAGAAAGATACATTGTTAGCAGATTCTCATGATCATTTACAAGGTTTTTGATAAGATTTTACTTCCTTCAATTTGGGGCCACAGTGGCAAATATTCATTTCAACAAGAGGTTATAGCTCTGTTTGAGGTACAGATTCCACAGGATCATGCCTAATTTCATTTTGCCATTAAAAAAGTAAAAAACTTTTTTATGACCTTTGCTTACTAACTAAATTAGCATTGCAAATGATATTATCCAGTTTTGGTAACAGTTTTGATAAAAGAAGCAGATGGTGCTATGAACTATTTTTTCAGCTGATGATCTTTACTTAAACTAATTAAGAAATATTACAATTTGGACCAGAAATATGTTGTTGAATGAGCCTGAAGTTTGTTTAGAACTTCAGACACACTTCAAAGCTGTGCAAACATTGCACAAAGTGACACATGAGGGCTTTGGGCTGGAGAATTTATGGAGTTGTAGATTTATTTAGACAATCAACTCACTTAAAACATTTAGAAAGCCATACCTTTATGCAGATAGTAGACATGTATTATGATATGTTAAGCTGTCCCAAAACTGTTTTATCTTTGATGATATTAATAACTTTATAAGAGACTATCAAGACTTGACATGTAAAGAGTTTAGATAAGGAAGTTCCCAACAAGGATAACTGTGTAAAAATATATTCAGGATGTGAAAAATAGAGCATTTGAGGTGGATTGTTCTCAAAATAATTGGAAAACGGGAAAGCCATGTTAATACTCCAAAGCATATTATTCCCTCTCTGTTTTAAAAAAAATAAACAGTTTTTACAGAAAGACCCTCCTCAGTCTAGAACTGAAGGGGAGCTTTCGAGCAAGGAATGCTATTTTGTCCTCCGAAGAATGTTTACTTCAAGACACTTCTCAGCCTAAGGCTGAGGGGAATCTTTAAGGGGATAATATTTTAATATGTAATTAATATGCAGCTTCTTCACTAACAGCAGTAAGGGAAGAAAGTGTGGAGGAAGCTGATGATGAAGAACTAAAATTGAGTGAAACTGGAAAACCGGAAAGGAAAATGAGGTTTAAAACAAAGGAAAGGCATGAAACATACATCTTGAAATTTTACTCTTAATATTTGGATTAATAATTCACCTGGTGATGTGTCATTTGCTGAGCTGGGCAAATGGAATAGACATGAATAATGTAATAAATAAATAAATAAATGTTGAGTGCTTTCATTCTTACAACACATTATCCACTGGACTTCATCAGAACTTTAGCTAACCAAACAATACACTCATATCATATGACTTAAATCAATTGATTTCATTAGCTTTCTATTTTTATAGCTTAATATATAACATTTACAAGAATACTAAAAAATATATAGAGATGTGAATATATATATGTAAAAACATCTCCTACCATGTAGCATTCAAGAAACATCAATTTATTAAAAAGAGTTAAAATCAATCACAATTTATCAGCTCACAACTTCAACACTCAATTAATTGAAATTACTAATACCTCGCAGCAAACCTGCATTTAACTTGAGCTGCAAAATTAATTCCCTCTATTTAATTTTTAATTTCCATAGCCCACCTCTTGGACTGAATGGTATTTCACCCAGTATACCAAAATGAAACTTTCAAAATCATGGTCAAACTAATGAATGTCTGCAAAGTGCATTATTTGTATATACGAATGAACACTTTAGGCACTCTCAAAAGGGGACCACAGCTGAAGTGCACAATAAATAATAGAACAGGAATTAAGCACTTTTGTTCTCTTTTCTATTAAAGAATTTCATCAGAATGAAAAATGCAAACAATTAAATTAGTACGTTTGACCATAGTCAATTATGATGTAATCAGTAAAAAAACAATAAAAAATGACGGGCTATTTAAATGAATGAAATCTTAAAGAAATCACTTCTTGAAACAATGTTACATGATAAATTGCATACATTTGTACTACAACATGTTTTTAGCAGAAATGTTGTCATTAAGTCCTGGAACCATATCGACTCGTAAAAAATTGGCCATTTTAATTTTATAAATTCAAGATAAGCATTAAAATGTCCAACAAAGTAAATTTTGTCTACTCATTCAATCACTAAAAATACAAACATCCTAAAGTTCTGCCTCTTCTGAATATGTCTTGCTAAAGCATTCATGTTATCCCTTTTCTTAACAGCCAACACATGTTCTTCAATTCAGTCAGCTAACTTACCTATAGTTTTTCCCACGTAGAAACTATCACAATTAGAACAACTAGCAAGGTATACTAGTCCATCACTCTAACAATTATACCTGTCTCTTGCTGTCAGAACATAATCAATATGTTTAAAATGGCAACTACCTGCAGATTGTATAAACCTATAATAGTTACATTTCTGGCAAGCACAGGTGCCATAAGGCTTAATCGGTTCATTATCCTTTTGCTGTGAAGCCTGTTCTAAAATCTGTTTCAGACTGTTAGTCTTCTTAAAAATAAAATTAGGGCCATTACCAACAATTTTAGACAATTCTTGGCTGCCTAAAATTATTTTCCAGTTGTATGTGATTATGTTGTGAATCATAGAACCTTCAGTACTTATAGGAATAGGAAAACAACTCAACTCACTATACTTCAAACTGTTTGGATCACTCGCTACTTTGTTGGGAACAATCCCTGCTCTTAGAATAGGTGGAAACTTGATGCCCCTTTGTTTAATAACATTTCCAGAAATATACATTGGTTAGCTGATTGAATTAAAGAACATGTCATTTTTGATTGCTTTTTTATTGGTGACATCACAAGTGACTGTTTAAATGTACTACTGTGTTTGATTTTTCATTCTGATGAAGTTCTTTAAAAGTAAAGAGAACAAAAGCAATTAATTCAGTTCTATTATTTATTGTGTGGTTCAGCTCTGATTCCTGTTTGAGAGTGCCTTACGTGTTCATTCTTAAGTTTTTAAGTAGATTAAACTCATATGACAAAAGAACAATGGGAAAAGGATGCCAGAAAGAAATGGAATAAACAAATAATAGCTGCAGGGAACTGCACAGATTCTAAAGGAGTAGCCATAATTGTTAAAAACTCTTTTAAAGGCTCATTAATAGTAAGTGGGTGTGATCCTAATGGAAGGTGGTATTACCTAACATGCTCTATTCCCTTATGCAATAAAGAAATCCTTATTCTAAATGTGTATGGTCCTTGCATGTACCAATCCTCTTTCTTATTTTAAATTTATACACTTCTAGAAAAATTTCATAATCATTTACTGATTTTGGGTGGGGATTGGAACATGACTAACAGACCTGAACTGGATAGGACATGCAAGGCTAACAAACAACCCACAGGACTTACTACCCTCTTAGGTAATTTATTAGATGACTTTAACCTATGTGATCCATTTGAATCCTTCAGAGAGGACCCTTTTATTAGTAAATATAAATTTTTTTCAGAGTACCATAAATCATGGTTGAGGTTACACTTCTTCCTAATCTCAATATTTTTTTAAATTATGAAATAAATTACAACAATGACCCTAGAACTCTCTCTGACCATGCTAAAATCAATCTTAAAATACATGCAACTAGATCAAACTCCTATGATCAAATCCTATCAAACTGGTCCTTCAATTCAAATCTTCTAAATAATAAGAATCTCTGTCAAGAAGTTCAGGAACTCCTATCCCACACAATAAATTCCTTAGAAATTTCAGACATTCCCCAAGACATCCAATGGGCTGCAGCTAAGGCTACATTCAGAGGAATTCTGATACAAAAAGCATCTCTAATCAAAAAACAAGTTAAGTCACGTGTATTGACATTAGAAGCCGAACTAAAAAGACTAGAGCTAGAACTGCAAACTAAGTACTCCATAGATGTAGAAAAACAGATGATCACCCTGCAAAAACAATTACATGAAGTCCATCTAAAACAGTAGTCTCTCACGGAACTCAGACTTCTTCACAGATATGCTGAATGGGCTCAAACCCCTTCTAGATTACTGGCCAGGATAATAAATATCAAACCTCCTCCCACTAGGATAAAACAAATTAACCATAAAGGCAGGTCTTTCTTCTCTGACAAGGAAATCATTCATGTCTTTGAAGAGTTGTATCAAGAGGTCTACAGGCCTCAAGAACTTGCTGGAGATGTCTACACTGTTATCTTCTTGGATGACGTACAATTCCCAAAATTAAATGACATCCATAGACATTCCCATAAGGCACCAATATCCACTGATGAAATCCTCTTAGTCATAAATAAACTGAAACCAGGAAAAGCCCCAGGTCCGGATGGATATGTAGCAGAATTTTATAAATCCTTCAAGCAACTTTTAGCCCCTCTTTTACTTAAAGTCTACAGTTATATAATAAAAGTTGGCATCTCTGATTTATACAGAAATAATCCCAAAACTATTTTTATACAAAACCCTAATACCAATAATTTCAGCCCAAATGACTATTGTCCAATTGCTCTCATCAATCTAGATATAAAAATTCTATCATCAATACTCACTTATAGACTAAATAAAATACTACCTCACATTATATCTCATGATCAATTAGGGTTCAGGAATAATAGACATGTGTGGTATAACACACTGACCATGGAAGCTATAGCCAACATAACAATGTATGACAAATCCCCCAAATATGCACTCTCGGTTGATGCTCAAAAAGCTTTCGATAGGGTCAACTTTCACTTTCTTTTCAAGATTATGAAGCGCTTTGCCTTTCCTTATGAATTTATCAATATGGTCCGAACCCTTTATAACAAGGCAACTACCACTCTAACCATAAATAAAAAAAAATTTCAAACCTAATTCAAATAATCAATGGCACAAGGCAGGGGTGTCCACTCTCACCTTACTTACTCAACTTTTATCTTGAAGTCCTTCTCCTGAAATTAAGTCAAAAAACATTGCAACACTCTGTCTACATCTCTAAAGTTCTAGTGAAATATACTGCCTTTGCAGATGATTTAAATATTTACTTTGAATTTCCCTCGACTGACCTAGAAAAGATCTTAAGCACCATCGGCAAGTTTTCACTAATCTCAAACTATGCCATTAACCCAAACAAACTAATAATTTATCCATTAAATCCCCTTGGACATGAAGAATTCTTCATACCAGAAACAAAGATCAAAGTAAACTATTCACTCAAATATCTGGGTATAGCTTTCACCCACCCCCAACAGGAACTAATTAAAAATAATCTCTATAAAATGTGGTCTAAAGTCATGGAGGATCTTTCAAGATGGAAAAACTTAAACCTCCCACTACCTTCTAAGACAGCTATTATAAAAATGAATATCCTTCCTAAAATTCTTTTCCATTTCTATGCCATCAACCAGAATATTCCAAACAGCTTCTTCTCAAAACTGGAAATTACACTAGGGAAATTTATATGGTAACCCAAGAACACTAGGATCAGCTATTCCAAACTAACCCTCCCCAAAGAAAAAGGAGGTTTGAGCCTCCCTGACTTCCAAACATATTATAATAAATGCCAGTCGTATTATACACATAATTAACTTAGAATCTTCAAATAAAGTTTGGAATCCCCTGTGGATAAAAATGTACCATTCCCACCTAATCGCATCCAAGCTCAACCCAAAAGCAATTATTTTCCTTAATACTAAAACTCTTAAAGATTTTAAGATTCATCCTACATTAATAAAAAAATTGTATGTTTTCAAAAGCTCATAACATCTCTAAATTTAAAAAAACTCCTTAATGATGGCTCAACCAATTCACTTAAACCTCAACTTTAAACTAAATAACAATAAGTTAAACTTAGAAAAATTTCTCTCATCAAGAACTGTATAGTTTGAGACTTTATTAAAATCAAAGACCTCCCATTCGATTCTATTATAACATCTTTGGCAGTCAACAAAAACATTTTACATAATTGTCAAACAGATATTATACCTAGTAACTCTGTTTACAGATAAGGTCAAAGTAACGCCTTTAGATTTTCAACTTTATCAATGATTAACAACTCAGCTACATTAATACTGCAGTGGTGGTGCTGTGGTAGCGTTGTCACCTCACAGTAAGACGTCCTGTTCGATTCTCAGCTAGAACGTCTTCTGTGTGGAGACATGCATGAATGGCCATACCTTTGTTGAAGGTTGTGCATCAGGGCCGGCAATTCGGCACATAAAAATCTACTGCCAATCATTAGCGGACCGGAGTTCCGCTGTGGCGACCTCTAACCGGGAAAAGCTGAAAGACACAACAACAACAACTCAGATTATGTTAAGGACTAAAACGTTATCAAACGCTTACAGTTTAATAACAAAAATAAAACACCATGACAAAATTCTATACTCCAAGTATTGGGAGAGCCAAAACAAGGAAATAACTATTGATCCAAAGCTTGAGGTGACTGACATAAAGCTAAATCCAACCCCCTTCAAAAAAATTATTTATACTCAGTTTATGATAAACAACAGTGCTTATCATATGCATCTATTTTTGAGTAAAATTAATCCAAAAATCTCACCTCTTTACCCTACTTGTCCTAATTCAACAGCCAATACTTTACATATATATTCTGGTCCTGCAAAAACATTTACAAACTGTGGTGTTCTTTGAGAGCACAACTTGAGAAAATGGGATACATGAAATCCACCCTTTCATGGCAAATGGCAATTCTGAAAATCTTTCCCAGTTCCTACAACTTTGAGTCCAAACATATTATTGTAACACTATGTGCGTTACTCAAAACCTATATTGCACTCAACTGGCTAGATAGAACAAAAACATCCTGGAAAGAGTTTAAAACCATTGCTTCTAAATATGTTCTGGTGAGCAAATTAAGTACAATAAGTAAAAAGAAAATAAAATACTTCCAGAAATATTGGGGTAATCTTGTAGAAGCTCTTAACTATGCCCTTATATATTTATTTATTTATTTATTTTACATTTGTTGACCAGGCTAGTCTAGCTGGATACATTTCCATTTTCAGTAGAGGCCCGGGGAGAAAAGCTCCAATAGCAAAATTAGATAATCCTAGAACTATAAGATAAACATAGAAATCATTGTTGTACCATAGTAAATGAAAGAAGTTCAATAAAAATATATATGAACAAAAATAAAAATAGAGGAAAAGTTGGTATTTACACTAGTATAGAAAATCATAATGGTCGTGATGAATTAATTTACTGTAATAAAATTGACATAACTTTAGTATACAATTATGGAGTAGATTTTACAGAAATTAGCAGGAAAGGGTCTGCCAATATGTTCAATTGTGATCACCAGTTCAGTTTTCCTGAAGATTTTAAAGAAAATATATGAGAGAATTTAGTAAGGTGAAGAAATAAGTTAGTGTAAGCAAAGGGTAGTCAGGTTTACAGAATGGACATAACCAGTGTGTTTTAAGGTGTATTTTGAGTTTTTGTTTAAAGAGAGGTAGGGAAGAGAGTGATGTTAGTTCAATGGGAAGTAGGTTCCAGTTTTTTCCCACTGTGTTAGAAAAGAGGGAATTGCCAGCCTTGTTGTTAATTTTGGTTATGGTAGCTAGAAGCTTGTTAGAATAGCGTAGTGAATTTAGGTTTTTATAGGGAATTATGAGATTTGATAGTATAGGAGTACTGTTAGTTTGGTAAAATATCTTGTAGGCCATGGTAAGTTGGAAGATTTTCAGAAGGTTTTGAAGTTCAAGCCAGCCTAGCTGCTTTAGATTTTGACAGTGGTGAGTTTGAAAGGGATTATCAGTGGCAAATCTGACGATGCTATTATAGGCATGCTCCAGTTAGACAAGGTTAGTCTTTTTGAGGTTAGTGTATATGGGAGAAGCATATAGAAGAGTAGAAATTAAATGTGAGTGTGCAATTTTGGTTTTGGCTGTTGGAGTTAAGAAAGTTTTGATTCAATATAAGGAGCCTATTTTCCTGTTGACAGTTTTAATAGTATTATTTATGTCTACAACTTTATATATATCTACAACTTTTTTTTCTTTTTCTTTTTTCTTCTCTCTCGTCCTCATTTAAATAGTGTCCTACTAATTACGCTATACCGACTGCTTCAACTTCACTAGACGAGGATTGTAAACCTCCAACCAACTCCTTAAGGGACATAATAACCATGTATGAGCATACCTTTTAAGCTTACTGGTAGTATTAATACCTAGTATCTGTAAGTATATCATCTTTTATAAGTGACAACCAAGTGTATATAATGTATATAGTTAACTAGAATAAGCCTAGACATATGGGTACATATTCTTTATGAGATAATTTAGTAATTTCAAATGCTACCTTTTATGATCCAATGTTCAATTGTAATTATTCTTCTAGCAAATGTAAGACATATTTCTTGATGTTTATTATTGACTGTATTTGACAACATGCAACTAATGTAAGTGAAAGCCAATTTTTCTTCTTTTATTTGTATCTGTATTGTTTATTAGAAATTGTAATAAAATTTATATTACAAAAAAAAGTTTTAAGTAGGTTATATTATTTGTATTTCTCTTAGTAATATCATAAAAATACTCATGCACTACTTTTAGTAGTGGTCTTCCAGTCTTACAAACATAATACTTTAAGATTTATTAACTGTAAAAGGAAGCTATGCTACCTTAGTGTACATTTAGAGTACCCTTAATATGAAGTGATACTTTTGAATAAAAAATCCATACCTTATACTGCATAAAAAATAACTCAGTCTAGTATGTTCTAGATGAGCTAAACAGACAATGTGTTATGTCCACAGCAGTATTCTAAGGCTCCTTTATATTTGTTCAAGGTGAAATTCCTTGAGCTTCATTTGCCTATAGGAAAAAATGTTTGAGGAATAGAACTTCAAAAGCTGAATTCTATGGGAAAGCATTGTAGGGTGGTATCTAAGAGTGTGCAGTCAATGGTTCACATGTTTTTTTGAGATTTCTTTCTTCTTCAAGTTGGTGCAGCTATGGAGTTAGTAGATATATGATCAAAGGGTGCATGGTGTTTGCTCACTATATAAGGGGGATGGGTGGGTAGGGAGTGGGCTCAAAATTAAACTTTTCACTCTTCTGTTTTTCTGGCATTATTTTGCAGTATTTTGGATCACTGGCTTTCTGGAAGTTGATAATTTAGAGTAGACCTGCATTCTAGACCATACAGAATTATTTTATCAGAGACCATTTTTAATTTTTAAGAAGTGTATAGGTTATTCATTTTTTTTTTTTTTTTTTTTTTGCAAACCCCAGGATTTTATAATTAGATACATTTTAATTATGGTATGGGGAGAACAGATGCCTTAACTTCCTTGGCATCATTTGCTTTTAAAGACTTCTATAGGCCAATAATTTATAATTCCTTTTACTGCTAAATCTGAAATGCCATTATTATTATTATTATTGTTGTTGCGTTCAAAAGACATGCGTGCACAAATGGGTGTGCCTTTGTTGAAGGTTGAGAGTCGAGCTGTCACCTCGGCATTTCGTAAAAATCTACTGCCAATCATTACCGGACCGGAGTTCCGCTGTGGTGACCCCCTTACTGGGAAAAGCCGAAAAGACAAACGTTGTTGTTACAGTTGTTACTTTATTTTTTTTTTTCAGCCAAGCAATCATAATGATTTTTTTTTGACAGAAGGATTAAATCTACCACAATTGCTCTGAGTTATTGTCTGTGAGTTATGCATTTAGGGGATATTTCTGTTTTATTTAGTTCTGTAAGAGAAAGCTTGAATATTTTCAGTACTGTGGAAAAATAGTTGTATTACCTTCATGATCTACCCATTGGGCAATTCATAGCTTCTTAATTTGTTTCTATGACAGTGATTTTTTTATATTCAGTTTTTAAAATAAGCTTTGTTTACTGTTACAGTAAATCTACACATTTCAGTTTAATGAAACGTAGTGAAGAAATACAGGGCATTTCCATATTTTCAGTATTTTCTTGCTGTATATCTTCAAGTTCTTTTGTTTTTTAAAGTATATTTGTATTGCTTTCAGATAAAGCAAAAATACAACATACCAGTACTAAAATTGTTACATAAGAGTAAAAGAATTTAGCTCTTTGTCTCTGTTGCTATTATTAATTTAGGTCTACTTCTGGATGGGATTGTTGAACCAGATATCATTTTCAGCCATAGTCCTTGACAAACAAAGTAAAAAGAAAACTATCACAGCAGGAAGGTCACAAGCAGCTAACATATTGGTAAAGTTAGAAAAACTGAACGACTTTCACGGTTTCACAAACGTAAACATATACAGGCACAAAAGTATATTCATAACTGGAAAGGAACAACATATCATAAACCGAAAATCAAAATTTCAGTTCAACTTAAGACCTTCTTTAAATGAAAAAATGAATCAGTTCTTAAAAAAGAACCTCAACAGATATCTATTTTACACAGAACATTTTAAATTAAGATTAGGTGAAGGCTATATCACTATGCAAGGTTTTTGAAATAACTAAATTTCATGGTATCCATCAAGAGATGTAAAGGTTTTACATAAAAAAGATGACTTACTGTACTTTTTCATAGTGAAGGAAAATTTTCAGGTTTCTGGTTCTAGCTTGGATAATCCCTTCTATAATGATAAACTTGCATGCCAAGTAATATAAAATTAGGGCTCCCCTGCATAGCCTTTAAAATAATAGTTTACAGCTGCGTTTCTTAATTTATGGATAAAAGTGAGGGTAAAAAAATGGCAGCAGATGAGGTACAAATGATTGAAGTTCTACAAAAAGAAGGAAAAGAGAAAGCCATTTATTGGAAAACATCCATCTTTTTTTGTAAGGGGATGCAATTCTGTTTCCTGAGTTTAGTTGAGAAATGAATCTACTGAATCTTAAAATAGTTGGAAGCATCTTAGTGTTATAAAAAGATATATATAGGCAGTCACTACCAAAGCATGCTCAAGGGTTGAAATAAGCTCATGTTTGGTAATAGATCAATGACCATTTGGGGTTAATGGATGGGAGTTAGTTTAAGATGGGAGGAAATATAAGTAATGTTTATTTCTGTTTGAAAAATGAAGTTCAGTGATTGATTAATCAAAATATTTAAATATCTGAAATGTGACACAAGTTGTGTCCATGTTGAGGTAGTTCAAAATATACTATGAGATATTTTAATGTCTGTTTATAAGTTCATAGGCTCATAGGTATATACAAAGCTAACAACTGGCTCAAGGCTCCAGAGAGCACCCCTGCAATACCAGGCTACAACTCTTACCACACTTTTTGGCCACCAAACCAGGACCATAACATTAAAGGTGGAGGAGTGTCCATATTCACCAAGAATATTCACAACACCAGGCTAGTTGCCCAACACAATGCATCTGAAATTCTCCAGGTGCAACTAACACTAGGTAAGACTGCAATCCAAACTGTAGCTTGCTACAGATCCCCCACCAAGCAACAAGATTCTCACTACACCTTTCTAAACATATTGTAAAATATTAAGATACAATCAAACACCCTAATACTGGGTGACTTCAACTACCCTGCCATTAACTGGGAAAACTACCAACACCTGTGCCCAAGGGTTCTTGGAATTCGTAAATTCCAGCACCTTGGATCAAGTAATCCTTAGTCCCACCAGGGGCTCCAATTTCCTAGACCTGGCCATTAACAACATGGAAAATCGATGCTCCATACCTAGGGTCACCCCCTCATTGGTCAGGTCTGACCATAAGCTAATCACCCTTGACATCCACATCCCACCCCTACCCACCCCCGGTAAAGAAACCTCTGTAAAAAAACGTCTCCAAAGCCAACTTCATGCTACTCAAGTCAGAAGTGACAAACGTCATGACACCCATGAAGACAGGAACTGAAAGTTCGACTGCTGAATCCTACACTAAGGCACTGTACGAGAACATCCACTCGTGCATGAATCGTGCCATTCCCAACAGAGCCAAAATGCTCTCCTCCAAAAACAGGAAGCAAATCTGGTGGTCCCTTGCCATAAACAAACTTTACAACAAAAGGAAGAAACTGTTGCAGAAAAGAGGGAAATCCCAGGATGCAAAAAACTCCCTTATCAGCCTCAGTAAGAAGCTGAGATCCCTTATAAAATCCTCCAAAGCTAGTTATGAAAATAAAATTGCCAAAGATTCCAAAGACAACCACATGGCATTCTATAATAATATCAAGAATCTAAATGGCAATGCTCAGATCTGCTCTGAGCTACAACAGAATGGCATTAAATATACTGATCCCAAGGATATTGCCAATATCCTGGCAGATCGATTCAGTGCAAACTTCACCCCCCCCTCTCACCCCCTAAAGGGCCCATCTCAATACCAAAAGATTGCCAAATTCCGGTAATAATGGCCACATAGGTAAAAAATGCAGTCTCCAAAGCTAAGAATACAGCAATCATGGGACCAGATGACATCCCAGGCTGTGTACTACATGAACTACAAAATGAACTGGCACCTCACCTAAGTGTCATGTTTAATCACAGCCTTACCTCAGGCTTCATGCCCACTGATTGGCACACAGCTACAGTTATCCCACTTCACAAGGGGGAATCCACCTTGGAGCCCGTGAACTAGTGCCCCATCAGTCTGATGAGCCTGATCTGCAAGGCCATAGAAGATATTATCATGAAACTTAGAAACAAAGACATTGTCAACCTTCAAACACTGGACCCCGCACAGTTTGTTCATGAAGGGCCAATCTTGTCTCCTGAACCTGACTGACTTCTTCAAATCAGTCTCCAGAGCTGTGGACAAGGGTAAGGTGGTCTACACAGCCTATCTGGACCTCGACAGAGTCTTCAGCACCATCCTCCACTCTGGAACCATAGATAAACTTAGTAAGCTGGGCATTAATCACCACATCACTGCATGGGTTGTCAACTGGCTTACTGACAGAACCCACACCATAAAAGTAGCCAACTCCAAATCCAGCTCCAGACAAGTGACAAGTGGAGTACCTCAGGGTTCAGTCCTGGGATTGCTCTTGTTTGGCATCTACTTCTCTGAAGTACAGGCCAACACTAAGGGACTCTGGCTAACAAAGTTTGCAGATGACTGCAAACTGGGAGCCATTATTGAATCCCCAAATGATTTGGATATTCTACAAAAGGCCATTCCAGAAACAGATGCTTGGTGCCAGAGCCATGGACTCAATGTCAAGAAATGTATAGTTATCCCTTTTGGGAAAAAACAAGTAACCATGAATTACCACATAGGTTGCAGTACACTAAACACTGAAAGTGTGATAAGAGACTTAGGGACACAGGTGGACAGTGGTCCCACCTTTGATAACCGCATTGCCACAACAGTCAGGAAATCCTTCTATGTGGCACACCTCATCACTAAGGCTTTTCATCCAGAAAAAAGGAGGTCATTGTCCCACTGTACTCATCCCTCATTAGACCCATTATAAAATGCAATGCCCTGTTTGGTATGTACCTTTCAAGACATCTGCAACAACTGAAAAGCCCACAGAAATACCTCCCTAAAAGAATCACAGGCCTAAAAAAGGTGCCATATGCTGACCATCTAAAAAAACTTCACCTATACTCTGTCACGTATCATCTACTCAGAGGCAATCTTTGCTTAACATACAAGACCATGTCAAACCCAGAGCTGTTGGACATGCTACACTTAAAGAAATTCCAATCCCTCAGAGACACATGCTCCAGGGATCTAAACCTTGTCATCACAATGAACAAAACATGCTGGTGGGATAGGTTCCTGACCCAGAGTCTCCCCAGAGTCTAGACTAGACTGCCCATACATGTCAAACAGAGCGCCTCTTTGGCCCTCTTCAAAAGGAACCTTGATGATTGGATGGGAGATAGGAAATTCACCCTGGGGATCACATCAGTCACCCTGCTAGACAGGGGTCCAGGGAAGTAAATACTGTGGGAAGAAATAGCCAGGGAATTGTTATGGCTAGGCTTGTATAGACCCTAGGGCCGATAGCCTAGTACCAACCTATGAATCTATGAACTACTAAGGTCTTTATAATTCTAGCCATGCAACACAACCCAGTTGCATCCCCTGGTAACATGTATATCTTATTTGGGGGACAGGGATGTTTGTTAGGAGAAGTATGTTATTTAGGAGTTTGCTAAAAATTATGTGGGAGGATATGTTAGTTAGAGAATGCTTACTGTTGACCTCAGTCTGTAAGAAACATGGGAGTCAGCCCAGGGATGAATTTGCAATTTCCCATCCAATGGTCAAGGTTGCATTTGACTAGGTTTAGGGATTAACACTATTTCATATGGATGGGGAGCTATTCCAGATCTTGGGCATCCTTTGTGTCATGCATCAGTCTCGTCAGCATGTTTATTTTATGTCGCAAACAGACTTCAGATCTCTGGATGTAGTGCCTCTGATGCTGCTCATTTTGTGGATGTACAAAAGTTCCATCTGGGCTGGATCTAATGATGTTTTATATGCCAAGCACAAATCGCCTCTCAACAACCAATAGGAAACTGAGTAGAAAGACAGACCTCTAAGGTGACCTGTATAGGACAGTGTGTTAATACCCTAGCTTCATTGGGGTGGAAGCACTGTGGGCATTCCGGCTCTTGCATATGCCTAGTCAAGTACATGCAGAAGGGGGCATTGTAGTCAATGATGGGTCTGATAAGGGATGAGTAGAGTGGTACTATAACTTCCTTAGGCCTGGATATCATATCCTTACTTATAAGGTGGGTGACATAGAATGAGTTTCTTACTTCCCTGTCTACATGTTGTCAGAGATCTGGCAACACTTCCCTCTCCCCTAGCCTGGCAACACCCTCCCCTTCTGATCCCCTTCCTTCTACCAAATCCACCCAGTTTTGTCTTCAACCTGTCCCTACTGCATGCATCAAATCTCTTCTCACCAAACTGAAAACCTGCTCTCTCTCTGCTGACAACTTACCTCTTCTATTCCATAAACTTGCAGCTAGCTCTGTTGCACATCCAGTCTCCATAGTAATAAATAGGTCTATTCAAGAGAACAAGAACACAGGATTTTTTCCAGATGTCAGGCACTATGTCATACTCCTCCAGAAAGGTAGCAATTCAACCGAACCAACTAACTACAGAGCTATTGCCATACTATCCCCCTTATCCAAAATTCTAGAAAAATGTATTCATAACCAGCTTCTCAAACACATCATACAAGACCACTTGCTAACTACCACCCAACATGGCTTCTGTCCTCACCACAGTACCTCTATAGCTCTCATTTCATTTACACAGAATATCGTCAAAGCACAGGACAATAACAAACTAGTCTCATGCTTCTTCCTTGACCTATCTATAACCTTCGACACCGTTTCCCATACCCTACTGCTCTCAAAACTTTCTTCCCTTAACCTCTCCTCTTCTGCTATACTATGGTTCTCCAGTTACCTCTCCAACAAATTCCAATCTGTCAAATGGTTTTATGCTTCCTCCCCCTTCCTCCCAATCCAAACTGGTGTCCCCCAAGGGTCAATCCTTGGACCCCTCTTTTTTTAATATCTTTACAAATAACCTACACACTTCCTGTCCTCACTAAAACAATATGCAGACAACTCTATTATCTTGTGCTCTGATAATCTTCCCCACCTTCTTGTTCTTACTCCAGATTCCCTCCTTTCAGTTGAAAAATGGCAATAATCAATTACTTCTCAGCTCTAAAAACAAAACAAAACTCGTACTGTTCCTCCACAAATCAATACAGCAACACAAAAATGTCTTCACTGTATCTTCTCTTAATAGTACACTTATCTCTATTGAACCACATACTAAACTTCTGGGTGTAATCAGAGATGACCAACTAAAGTTTGACATACATATGCAGCAAGCCATCAAAAAGACCCAACAAAAGTTGGTCTCTTATACAGACATAAAAAAATACCTCACTAATAATACCAAATGTTCTCTAGCACAGACTTTCCTTCTCCCAACCTTACTTTATGCAACCCCTATTCTCACCAATATTCAATCCAGTCTATTAGCTAAACTTGAAACTACCTACAACAAAATAGCCAGATTCACTGCCAACCTTCCCTATCACTTTCACCACTGCATAGCTTTAAAAAATCTACAATGGCTTGAGCTACATAAGCAACTACTTTTTCCACAACTCTACCTCACACACATTCCCCAGGATTCATGAAGCTCAGCGCAAGGCTGGTGTTAGGCTTGCACCAACCGTGCAGCGTGAAGATGGTGCAGTAGTGCCAAATGCATATTAATGAAGGCGCGCTGCCGCCACAGCCATGTACATAGGAAAGGAGCGTGAGTACATAGGGTGTGTCGAACTGCCACATGGAGGCATGGAAATGTCAGCTGTCGATGTGCAACCTAAAATGCTTGCATATAACAATTTGCAAGCAATAGTAATCACATCTGTCAGTGTCTGTGGATACTGAAATGTATGCAAAGCATGCAAGACAGTTCCTGCGAATACAAAATGAAGAAGCAAACACAAATGCATGGTAGGGAATAATAGGTCCCTATCCCATGAACAAATGACATTGAAAACAGTGTGCCTGTAGTCCAACGCAGTGTAGATAGTTATACCAAGTGGAAGTGAAACGCATCATATGTTAGTGTGACGCCAGTAGGTACATCCAGCCCAATTGTCAGGGTCACCAGCTGACCCATATTGTGAGGGAGGGTACACAGCTGGGCAGATGTGTCCATAACAAAAAACACGATAAATGTAAATATCTAGCGACCGTATGACCAAATTATATCCCACAACGCATGTAATAATCACATACAATAGGTATGTCCGTATTTCACATACCAAATGTAACAGGAAATAGAATAAGCATGTAAACGAAACAGAAGGAGAATATAAACTGCTACAACAATAAGGCAACATGTAGGCTGAAAGGAACAGTATTATCCATAGCGTTGACTGTGGGTACGTGTTGTCCAGTACATCCTGGACATAGGAAAAGGTGGCATCCTACTAATGATTAGAACAGTCGGCCAAAATCCGCACATCAGCGGTCCAAGCCGAACTTGTCAGGATGTGTCACAGCTGAACGGGTATTACCCAGGTATACCAACCATGTCATGAAAGTTAAGTATGGGTGTGTACCTATGTGTGTGAGGTATAGCATGTGGAAAGTAAAACATGGCAGGGTAGTCCACACAACCATACAGGTACCTTACATATGTAGGGTATGCAATGTGTTACCTTGACCGTGTCATGGGCCATCAACCAAAGCAGTGATGGATGGAGTTTCAGGAATATGTGTGTGTGGGGGATGGGTAATGGTATAATCCTCCAAGGTGACACTGTGTCGTATGCAGAATAGGTGAACTGGAGGTGTATGAGGGAGCAGTGGGTGAAGCAGAAAGAAACACAAAAACATGTATACACATCTGCAATACAACCAGATAGGCCACACTGTAGAACACAATCCCACAAACATATGAATATTAAAATGTGCGAAACAAATGTACAGACACATCACCGGCACATACCCACAGATTGGTCCTGATGGAACTGGCCATATCAAATGCAACACACCTGGATGCATAATGGACTACCAAGCATCCCCTCCACAGCACATACCTGAACATCCACCAAATCCAGGCATACTTGGCCTACTAGTTTGGTGGAGCCACATCTACAGATAGTGATCACTACGCATATGTAGTAGGTAGTGACACCCTAGGCAGTTTTAGGATTGCAAACTATGTATCCCTTGCATGTAAAACCACCAGCACATTTTTGTAACACCAGAAGAATGTTTGGTATTGGTCTTGTTTTGGTCTTGTTAAATTTTTGGGATATCCCTCATGGGATACAGTAACCTGTGTAAACATTAGAATGGGTATGAAGGCACGATGTCCAGTCCTGTAGATATCTGGATACAAGTTGGAATGTGCAGTAGTGGTGCACGAGACTGTCCAGCCCTAGACGGTCATGCAGAACCTACTACCCAGGATCAAACACCTGCCCATGATGCATGTGTCCCGACACGAATAAGCGAGAGAATATATTGCACACATTCACATAGTGGCACATGGTATAAGGGTGATGAAGGCACTGACGTAAACAAGATACCACCTGATCCACTGTGTGAGGGACAATTAATGTGTGTGTAGGTGTGACCTGACCAACAATGATATAATGTCAAATGTACTGTGATTGTAGGAAATAACTATGTACCATACTGCATGTAACAGTTGCCTAAAGTGGTCACGTCAGGATAGAATGAACGTAATCCGTACAAGAAACAGGCAAACAACAAAAGTGCCAAAGGTATAGGTTCACAGCTAAGAAACAAATGAATTTTCTAAACCTGCACTGATCGTGGCTATGTGTTGGCCCAAACAATCTGGTGTCCCCAGTAGGGTTACCATCTGTCCCACTTTGCGAGGGACAGTCCCTCTTTGGACAGTTGTGTCCTGACAAAATATTTTAAAAATGGCAAATGTCCTGAGATTGTAGGACATAATTATGTTATGTAATAGTTGCATAAAATAATTATTTCTGTATCTAAAATACCTAAATGTTACAAGAAACAGAATAAGCAACTAAACCGCTACAACAATAGGCTTTTATGTAGGCAAATAAGTAAAGTTGTATCCTTTGTACTGCCCATGGGCATGTGTCGGCCTGTAAAATCTGATGTGTGTTACGAAAATGTCCCATCTTGGCCATTTGAAAAGGTGGCAACCCTAGTCCCCAGAATACATCCCAACCTGCACATATGACAATGTCAATGCTACCAATGGTCAGAGCATTCGCACAACTGGCCAGCCTCTTAACCACTCACAAAGCCAGTGACCTTTGGAGGAAAGTTGTTGAATGAGAATGACTACTTACAACAATGAAGAGTAATAGATGCATTTAACTGCAGAAAATTAGTAGTATTACGAATCTGTCAACACGTTCCAAGTTAAAAGTACTAATATGGTAGAAGTGTCCATGATTATCCCTAAGTTGTCATAGCCTTGTCCCTGTCACTGTAGAAATGAGTCCCCGAATATCACAGAGGTCCATACACATAGGTACACCAACCAACTGTAAGGGAAGCGGTGAGGCGTATGTCAGAGTAGCTATGAACCGTGGGTATACATATAAATGAGCCAGAACAATAGTGTAGTGGTTACAACATCCACCCAACGTAAAGGCATTCCAGGTTCAAGTACGACTATAGCATATATTAATTGTGTAATGAATGCCTCTATTCTGTAAGGCCAACATTTATAGATGTAAAGGTGACCGCGTTTGCATGGGTCCGTTAACCGGATTCCATCAAAATGGTACTTTCATAAGGAATAAGGCACATGTAATCCCAAAGAATTGCCTGCAAACATATGTAACTCAGAATAAGTAGATGCAAGTGCGCCTGCGTGGGTGTACGCAGCTACTAGCATAGAAAATGTATGTTGTCTTGTACAGCTGTAACTTTTATATATATAGATAGATAGATGTGTGTATAGATAAATATCCACAGACATAACAGAAATATGCAATTATATATCTACATATACATCTATATATACACATATATATAAATATATATATATATATATATATATATATATATATATATATATATATATATATATATATATATATATATATATATATATATATATATATATATATATATATATATGTATATATACACACACACACACACACACACACATATATATCTATATATATATATATATATATATATATATATATATATATATATATTTAAGTTATCTGTAACACATTGCATTTAAGTTATCTGGCACTTGCCCACTAAAGCAATTATATAAGTCAGCACTAAAAAATTAAAAGCAATACACCCTCACAAACTCCCCTTGAGTACCTTGTTCCCCATTAGCCCTTTTTTTTTCAATTATAAAGGAATTCCCAATACTATTCTAGCATGTCCAAAGGTCAGTTG
This sequence comes from Protopterus annectens, assembly GCF_019279795.1. Taxonomy (NCBI): domain Eukaryota; kingdom Metazoa; phylum Chordata; order Ceratodontiformes; family Protopteridae; genus Protopterus; species Protopterus annectens. The sequence continues at coordinate 230,903,917 of NC_056741.1, read as the reverse complement.
TCAATCTCTTCTCTGGTCCATCTGGTGAATCTGGGAATCTTGAGGCAATGTTTCAACTGCCTCATGTACACAGACAACCCTCTCCTCCTCCCAACAAATTCCAACACATGTGAGAGATGCAACCATATAGCCATACTGGAGGCTAAGCTCTCTCAACTCAGTACTGGTGTAACCAGTCAGGAGGAGAAGGAAACCACACTCACTACAATTCCAGTCTCACATAGACCTACCACGACAGCAAACCAAACACATAAACACACAAAAACATACCCAGAGGCTCTAAATAAAAATCTGCCTATGCAGCAGAGACCTCCAAAGCAGACACCCAAACAACCGCTACCCCAAAACAAAACACATACAACACATAGCTCAAAAAGCCAGTGTGCCGAACAGTCACAGCCCTTAAGGCTAAACAACACACCTGATACACTTGTAATAAGTGAATCTATCGTCAGGCACACTGATGTCCTGCTCACCAGGCTGAATAAGGAGAAGGTCACGGTGAGCTGCCTGTCGGGTGCTAGGATCCGACACATAACACAAGCACTCAGGTCACTCCAACGCAAGTACAAATATGACTCAGTCATTGTCCATGCTGGTGTGAATGACCTGAGACGTACCTCCCTGGACTACATGAAAAGAGACATAGAGGAGCTCTCTGAGCATGTAACCCAGGCCGGTATGACCCTGACCTTGAGTAGCATCTTACCCTCACCAAGAATGATGCCACAATATGAAGACAAGATGATCAATTTCAACAATTGGCTTAAGTATTGGTGTCATTCCAAGGGGATCTAATGCCTGTCAGCCTGGGATGACATGCTCGACAAGCCACGATGCTTCGATAGGGACGGCTTGCACCTGTCACCCCTGGGCTTTCGGATATTGGCAATGGCTCTTGCTACCCCCATAGTGCCTTTTTAGGCAAGGCTCAAAAGACAAACCCACCTCCATAGGTATCACAAGGGATAAGAAACTAAGAGTAATGCTACTCAATGCCAGAAGTCTAAACCTCAAGATGCACGCACTCAAAACTCTCCTTAGCATGGAGAACATCGAAATCTGTGCAGTAACAGAAACCTGGTTCAAGGCTCCCGAGAGCACCCCAGCACTACCAGGTTATACCTCATACCATGCTTTTCGGCCCCAAAACTTGGACCGAACCACAAAAGGAGGGGGAGTATCAATATTCGTCAAAGATATCCACACCTCCAGGTTGGTGGCACAGCACGAAGCATCAGAGACTATCCATGTGCAACTAACAGTGGGTAAAACTGCCTTCCAGTTTATAGCCTGCTACAGACCACCCTCCCAAACCCAGAAACCCCACTCAGCCTTCCTGAGAACACTGGAAAATATGAAGGTCTCTCCAAACACCATTATATTGGGTGACTTCAACTACCCAAACATAGAGTGGGAGCATTACTCTAGCTCCAACACCCTAGCCAAAAGGTTCCTAGAATTTATAAACTCAAATGCTATGGAACAACTAGTTACCACTCCCACAAGAGGGGAAAACATATTGGATCTGATCATCACAAACATGGGGACTCTATGCTCCAGACCAGACGTGTATCCCTCATTGGTAAGATCAGACCATAAACTAATCTCACTGGATATTCACATCCCGACTCCACCCCCTGCCCTGAAAACCACAGTGAAAAACTTCTCTAATGCAAATTTTACACTCCTCAAAACCGAGGTGGAATCCTTCAAAGCCCCCGGGCCTGTGGAAAATATGGCCCAGACCGCAGAATCCTCCAAAGGCAGACGTCCTGTCTGGTGCACCCTGCCATAAACAAACTATACAATAGAAGGAGGAAGCTACTGCACGATAGAGCAAAATCCCAAAAAGGAAAGGCATCTCTGATCAGTATTAGCAAACAACTATGGGCACTCATAAAATTGTCTAAGGCCAGCTTTGAGAGAAAAATTGCACAGGACACTAAGGATAATCACAAGGCTTTAGTTGTGTTAGGAACCTGGGTGGGAATTCCCAGATATGCTCAGAATTAGTCCAAAATGACAAAAAATACATCGAACCCACAGACATTGCCAACATCCTAGCTGACAGGTTCAGAGCAAACTCCCCCCCCTTCCCCACCAAAAGGGCAAATATCTATCCCAGCAGAGTGCTGCCCCCCCTGACATCTCAGATGCTCAGGTAAGAGCTGCCCTCTCCAAAGCAAAAAACACAGAATCAATGGGACCAGACAGTGTCCCGGGCTGCGTCCTACATGAACTCCAAGAAGAGCTAAACCCAAACATAAAACTACTGTTCAATCTCAGCCTTACAGGATATGTACCCAAAGAGTGGCGTACAGCAACAGTGGTCCCTCTCCACAAAGGTGGTGCCTCAACGGATCCTGGAAACTATCGCCCCATAAGCCTGACTAGCTTGGTCTGCAAAGCTATGGAAAGGATCATCATGGACCTCATAAATAAAGATATTGGGGATCTACAGACACTGGATCCTACCTAGTTTGGCTTTGTTAAGGGCAGATCCTGCCTCTTAAACCTGGTTAATTTCTTTGAAACAATCACTAAGGCCATTGACGAGGGGAAGGTGGTCCACACAGCCTACCTGGACCTCGCAAAAGCCTTTGATACAATACCCCACTTGGGCATTATAGATAAGCTCACCAGCTTAAATATAACCCCCTATGTCACTAGGTAGGTTGCAAACTGGCTCAAGGACAGAACCCACATGGTTAGAATTGCTGGAGCCATGTCAGACTCCAAACCAGTTACAAGTGGCGTCCCACAAGGCTCAGTCCTGGGACCTCTCTTGTTCGGTATATATTTCTCGGAGGTACAGGCCAACACGGAAGGACTGTGGCTGACCAAGTTTGCAGATGACTGCAGACTGGGTGCCATAATCGACATTTCAGCCAACACAAGCATCCTCCAAAAGGGCCTCATAGAAACAGACAACTGGTGCCAGAGCCATGGCCTCAAGCTAAACGCCAAAAAGTGTATAGCCATCCCCTTTGGCAAAAACAAAGTGCCCACAAATTACCACATAGGTGGTAATCCATTAAGTACAGAAGAAGTAATTAGGGACCTGGGGACCCAAGTTGATAGCAATCTCTCATTTGACAACCACGTGGCCAAAGTGGTTAGAAAAACATTTTATATAGCCCACCTAATCATGAAGGGATTCACATCTAGATCAGGGGAGGTCATCGTGCCTCTTTACTCATCCCTCATCAGGCCCATAATTGAGTACAATGCCCCTTTTGGGATGTACCTTACCAGACACCTGCAGCAACTGGAAAGACCCCAAAAGTACCTCACCAAAAGGATCAAAGGGCTCAAACAGATGCCATATGCTGCCCGGTTAAAGAAACTCCAGCTCTACTCAGTGGCATACTGCCTGCTCAGAGGCGATCTGTGCCTGACGTATAAAGCCATGTCCAACCCGGAATTAATGGACATGCTGCACCTCAAAAAATCCAAATCCCATCGAGCTACACGCTCGAGAGACTTGAACTTCAGCACTGAAATAAATAGGACATGCTGGAGGGACAGAGTCATAACCCAGAGGCTCCCTTCACTCTGGAATAAAATCCCAGTCCAGGTTAGGCACAGTCCCTCATTTACTCTCTTCAAGAGGAATCTTGATGAGTGTATGGGAGATCATAGGTTTACCACAGGTATCACTTCTGTGTCACTGTTAGACAGAGGCACAGTATACTAACCTTGAAAAAGGGCATAGCAAAATTATTTTAAAATGGGTGGCGAAAGCCAAACACACTCTGGCTAGGCTTATAAATGGAAACAAGCACCAAAGTTCCGTGTAGACAGACAAAATAGTTTCTTTAATCACAAAAATAATGACAATTCCAACTGCATGAGCGCTTTCGTCTGCCCAAAGCAGACTTCATCAGAATACTGAATCAAAGGTGCTTCTTGTTTTTATACAATTTTTTGAAAAACTAATTATTCAATAATCAACTAATTAAACCAATAAATTAACAACAATTAAAAACTAGGTAATTTTAAAACACTTTTAGGGCATAAATTAACCCTTTGTTACCATATGATTTGTTCTTTGAAACTACCATGTTAACGTGCAACTGTGCCTTAGGGTAATATGCAATCACCCAATAATAAATATATTGTTTTTTATCAAATATATACAAAATTTACAAAAATTACAAAAGTTAAAATTAAGCAGAAGTGAATGTAACATGTTGGAGAGTAACAATAATGGAAAACATAAAAATATATCTCAGATTTCTGGATGATATTTTTTTATTGTGGGAGGAAGACCATTTGGTTGATCTAAAGGAATTTATGAGATATATAAATCAAACAACATCTTTCTTGTCTTTTACACATGAAACACACAACAAAAGTATAAGTTATCTGGACATTACCCTAAGTAAAAAGGTTAAGGGTTTTAAATCCAACATCTTCCGAAAAAACACATTGTGTAATAGTTATTTGCAATTCAACAGCCAGCATCCCTTTTACCAAAAGAGAAGTATCATTAAGGGACAGGCGGTTAGAATAGCGAGGATAACCTCAGAACACAGGGATTTATTGTTTGAATTTTCATTTTTGATGGAAAAATTTTTGGAAAGGGGATATCCAAAGCAACTGGTTGGTGAAATTTTGGAAGAAGTTTACAACGGGTGGGGGACTAAATATATACAACTGTTAGGTCGGAGGTTTGCACCCAAAGAAAACAAGTTGAATAACATTAAGGATTTTATGGGTGCTTGTATTGTAGAATACAATGGATTTTCAGATTGTTTTACAAACATTCTTGAAAGTAATTGGTCTATTTTCAAAACCAATAAAGAGATTTACGAGATAGTTGGAAATAAACCTTTATTTTCATACAAGACTGCTACAAATTTTAAAAGATTATTTGAAAAAGGGAACACAATATTTGACAAAAAGAAAGGATCTACCAAGTGTGGTAGTTGTAGACAATGTACATACATTAATCAAATGGAAGAAATAAAACTTGAAAATGGATTGAATAGTAAAATTTTATTGTGTAAAGGTAATTGTCATAGCAGGATGTTAGTCTATCTAGCCACATGTACCAAATGCCCCTCCTTTTATGTGGGTAAAACCGAGAGGACACTTAGAGAGAGAATTTATGAACACGTGAACGACATCAAAATGAAAAAAGAGACCAGCACACTCTACAAACATTCTGTAGAGTGTGATGGCTTTATAGATTTCAAGTTTGGTATTTTGGACCTGATTAAACCAGACCCGAGGGGAGGTGACATTAAAAATCTTTTATTACAGAGGGAGATAAAGTGGCAGTTGAGACTAAGGTCAAATATTTTACCGGGTCTTAATGAATATATTAACATCAAAGCAATATTAATAGACAAAGCTACTTCAGTTTAACAATAAATATTCTTTTGCAAAAAAATTTTTTTACAAGATTGTAAGTTTTTCCTATATCCCGAGTTACAACATGACCACATTTTGAAGATTCACAACAGGATATTTTATTTCTTGACTTAGAATAGTATGGTTCTATGACTTTTTCATTATGACCTTAATTCTGATTAATACATTGTCAAACCACCATAGCAGGTGCAGATCCCTTGTTATTGTTTATATTACAGCACACACGAATAGGTGTTGTGATTACTGCATTTGTTTTATTAAATATTAATATTTTATTATTTTTCATCATAAACATGTTTTACTATATCTCAAAACATATAACACATACATTTTTATAAAAAAATTAACAAATAACAGACTTTTTTATTTTTATTTTTATTTTTATTGTTACTCTCCAACATGTTACATTCACTTCTGCTTAATTTTAACTTTTGTAATTTTTGTAAATTTTGTATATATTTGATAAAAAACAATATATTTATTATTGGGTGATTGCATATTACCCTAAGGCACAGTTGCACTTTAACATGGTAGTTTCAAAGAACAAATCATATGGTAACAAAGGGTTAATTTATGCCCTAAAAGTGTTTTAAAATTACCTAGTTTTTAATTGTTGTTAATTTATTGGTTTAATTAGTTGATTATTGAATAATTAGTTTTTCAAAAAAATGTATAAAAACAAGAGGCACCTTTGATTCAGTATTCTGATGAAGTCTGCATTGGGCAGACGAAAGCGCTCATGCAGTTGGAATTGTCATTATTTTTGTGATTAAAGAAACTATTTTGTCTGTCTACACGGACCTTTGGTGTTTGTTTCCAGTTGAGTACTACATTTTTCGTGATTTGGTAGGCTTATAAATGCCCTAGGGCAGATAGCGTAGTATGAAACTATGAACCTATATACATACATAGATATATATATATATATATATATATATATATATATACATATATATATATATATATATATATATATATATATACATATATATATATATATATATATATATATATATATCTGTACGACAGCGCGACGACTTCGCCAGAAGGGCAGAGACCGGTCGAAATCGAAAGAGCTCGAATCAAGAAGATCGAAGAAGAGTGACGCGCGATCGAAGAACGACGACAATGCGACAGACCACCGACACGGGGATGACCACATGGGGAACGCTGATGCAAGATGATATTGTAGGAGGGTGGCTGTGTGAGTATGAGTAGTGACGGACGTATGTGTAGGTGTGCAGGTGTAGGGGTGGAGTGGTGGTGGGTGGAGGGAGGGGATAGGGTTAAGTGGGGGGTAGGTTGTTAGGGGTAGGTTAAGTGAGTTAGGTTGGGGAGTGAGTTAGGGTTAAAGGAGGAGGTGGGGTGGGTTAGTTAGTTAGGGGTTAATAGGTTTAGAGGTATAGGTAGTAGTTAGGTTAGGGGTAGGTAGAGGTGTGTGCTAGTGTGTAGACCTTAAGGGTTAGGTAGGTTTAGTGTGTGCTTTGTATGGATTTTTGGTGTGCTTGTGTTGTGTGTGTGGTTATGTGTTTTGTTTTAATTGTGTGTGTGTGTGTGGGGTTAGTATGTTGTGTTTTGTGTACGTCGGTTTCGTTGTCGTTCGTGTGGTGTTTCGTTTTTTTATGGACTGCGAATATGTGGTGTCGGTGATATATAGTGTGATACAAAAACGGAGGTCTAAACACGATCAAAAAGTCACTTCCAATACTCCGTGGTAAAAGTAAAACAATAATTTATTGCATTGACAAACAGATGAGCGCTTTCGCGTAGTGAAACCTACGCTTCTTCAGGTAATAACAGATACAAAACTCTTCCTTTATATACTGAACTAGGCGGGAAGAGTAGCATTAATTATCAAACAATTATCCAATAAAACAATTCATTTGGCTGCAACATCTCACTAAACAGTGGAAGCTAACTTATAAGTTGTAAGTCCAAACAAAAAAACCCTTTATTGACTCTGGACTTTGTGAATACTAATGAAGCTGCCGTAACCTCCAATAATGGTGAGAACTTAAGTGATGTTTATGCCTTATGTAAAACATTTGAAGATGACTTATATAGACTGCAACGTTTTGCGTGGCAAAGGCTACATCTAGAAGCCTGTCTACATTTTTGGGTGGTACCAAGGGGGATGCGGGTTTTCTGCATGCCCACCTATGGGGACAGCCACCTGATCTTGTTAAAACAATGGCAAGATTTGAACATAGACTTAGGCTTCAGATATATGAAGCTTCTCATACAATACTTTCAGCCACTAGAAACTGAGTTATGGAACAAGGCTGATGCAGCTTATAAAGACCTTATTGAGCGCTTTAACTCAGATTTTTGTTTAAATAAATTAAACAATATATGCACGCAGGTTAATGCTTTCAGCATCAGACTTAAACAGACTAAACAAAAGAAGTTATTGAGAGATCACAATGACTTCCAATGTGGCCAGATTTTTGTTTGGCCCAGAACTCATAATACTGACACCAGCAATGAAGCTGTTTCTTCAGCTTGTCACTTGCCATCAAGGAACAAGGTGAATACTTCCACAGTGACTCCATCTTTACGAGATGTACCGTCTTTCTCTACTTCTAACACAATGGGAAATAAAGAGCCTGTGTCAGTGACACAAACTGATGCTGGCGGCCTTGCTGACTCTATGGGTACTGACACACCTCCACCCAATCAACTAGCATTCTTAGACAAGCAAGTTGCCTCTGTACTTGGGGCCATACCCAAGGTTCCAATCAATGATAATGCTCATTTTTTACCATATCCAGTCAAGCAGAACTACCAAAACAGGGGACGCTCGAACAGCAGTGGCCCAAGAAAAAGAAAATCATCCGGGGAAAGATTCGGACAGACAAGGAGAACAAGGCATTGACTGATCTGGTTTTTAATTTCTCTGATGTTATATTGGATACTACACAAGTCAATCTTTTAAACAAAGGCCTCAATTTTATTCCAGCATGTTCTGGTGTTTTGAGTGAAACCCTCATTGACTTAAGACTTTTTTGTCGTTTGTTGTCCTTGAAGTTATTTTTTTCAGATCAACAACAGATTAATATGATTGATAAAAAGCTATCTCAGTTTAAGCGAAAGAGTAATTTCATGCCAATTATGCCCAGTCATGTAGAGTGTTTTTTAAGGCTTTGTGAGATGGATTTTTACACTCTTTTTTCGAACAACAATAATAAGGTAGCATATTACAATTTAACTGCTCTTGAACACAAATCCCTCAACGATCTCAAACATAGAAAAGACATCACCATTAAACCTGCCGATAAAGGTGGTGGGGTAGTAGTACTTAACACCTCAGACTATATAGCTAACATGCTTTCTATGCTTACTGATCAGGATACATATAAGGAAATTCATATAAATGAAGTCAATAACATTATTCATAACATTCATGACACCTTGTATGACTTAGTCATGTGTAGGCAGATCAGCAAAGAGATTTATGAATTTTTTTATATTGAACATCCAGTCTTACCCATTATAAAGGGCTTGCCCAAGATCCATAAGAATGTAATCCCCATAACAATGAGACCGATTGTATCGGGGGAGAATTGGGCAACCTATAATATTTCCACCTTTATTGAGCATTTATTAAAACCTATAGTTGAGTCATTTCCATCTATATTGAGAGATACTTACCAGCTGCTAGAGTATTTGAGCAATATAACATTAAACACTGATCAATATGGATATCTTCTTATCACTTTAGATGTCAAGAACTTGTTTACCTGTATACCTAATGATATAGGTATACAATCTATTCGAGAGGTACTTACAAGTGAATCACCATATAGTAGTGACAGGAATATTTTAATCTGTCAACTACTTGATTTGGTACTAAATAACAATGTATTTATGTTCGGTGAGAAATGTTATCTACAGCAGTGGGGTGTTGCCATGGGCACACCCTGCGCTAACTCATATGCTAACCTAATGGTCCTAGATTGGGAGAAGAACCATGTATTTAATCACCCTTTGTTCAAGAAGGTAAAAGTGTACAAACGCTTTGTAGATGATATTCTTATCATCTGGGAAGGTACTCAGATAGAGTTTGATCTATTTTGGTCATGTATAGAATGCACTAGCCCCTTCCTCTCATTCACCCAAGAAAGTTCCAAAACATCCATTTCTTTTTTAGATGTGTCGCTAAAGATAAATGACTGTGGACAGATTACATCTTCCCTGTACAGGAAATCGGTTTGGAAAAATACGATACTTAAATACGATAGTATGCACCCCAGATATACATTCTCTGGCATCATTAAAAGCCAATTTGTGAGAATCAAGAGACTCTGTAAAGAACAGCATTCACTACTAGCAGAAGCTGATTTGATGGAATCCTTGTTTAATGACAGAGGTTATAATTTAAACATGGTGAAGGACATTAGGTATACAGTTTTGGGTCCTTGGGTACCCGAAACTCTTAATGTTAATACTAACAATATACATAGGATCCAATACAATACGTATGACTCAAGCAGATTGGTTAAATATACCATCAAATATACGAGTGATGTCAAGAGTATTCAAGGGGTGATCTCTCGTAATTGGAACGTTCTTAGCATGGATGGTGTAACCAGAGAGTTGGTAGGAAAAAGACCAAAATTTTTATATAAAAACTGTGATAATTTGAAAAGGATTCTATGTAATGACTCATTTATTAACACAATAGACATTGCTTCCAGCAGGCTTAATCAAGGAATGCATCCATGTAATAATTGTAATAGATGTGGCTATATCACCACCACCCAGGAATATCATCATCCCATGAACTATAGTTTCAATCCCAGGTTCGCTGCTACATGCGACACAAAGAATGTAATATACCTTGCAACTTGCCTAGGCTGTGCAGCATTTTACGTAGGCTTAACAAAAAGAAAACTCAGTGACAGGATTTATAACCATATGTGCGACATCAGAAAGGGCAATGAGAACAATGCCCTGGCCAAACATCTTATGGAACACCCTTCACATCTCTCCTTTCGTTTCAGAGTATTAGAAATAGTAGCCCTGAGCTTGAGGGGTGGTAATGATGTGAATAGGTTGGCCAAGGCCGAGTTAAATTGGATATTGAAATTAGGGGCACATTTACCTCCAGGCCTTAATAATTCCATTTCTATTAAGCCCCTGCTTGAATGTACTAGAGTTTACTAGTAGAGAATGATAATTCCATCTTCATGAATTTCCATGAATGTTCGTGGGATTGATAGTACAACTTTGGTATATATCATGTTAATGCATTATAGTATTTTAATTTATTGTTATAGGTAGTGTAAAACAACTTTAATATGGAGATTTATAATTTTATCTTTGTATTCAATGCTTTATACTTTGGATAGTTAGGACTTTTTATATTGAGTTTATATATATTTACACGCACTTTTATCATTTTCCAAGTTCATAATATATCATTGGTGGTCATTTATTTGACATATAGTAAGTTTTATATAATTTTGAATTAGCATGTATTTATTGTTTGATTCTTTATATAGTCGTGTTTTTTCCATTACTAGTATATGTTTTTTTTCTGAGTCATAAGTCAGAATTATGTTTTCTACATGCACGATATGCATTCATATGTTATATTAATTTTTGTTTGCATACTGCTACCCATGGAGTCTATATAGCACTCAAGCCCTGTAGATATACTCAGACAAGGCATGCATTATTGTTATTTTTTCATTTAATTAGGTTTTAATCTGAACGCGCCTGCTTAATGCAGACGCCTTTTATATTAATCTGTAAATATGTAGCATTTTAGAGATGTTATAGATTTTTTGTTGTTCGTATACATGGGCACTTGGTTTTGTGGATGAATACGTTTTGCGGTGAGCTATATAGCGAGATACACCACTATACCTGTTAAGGTTGCATAATACTTGAGCCCTTAAGGAATGTGTTGACAGGAGGCGTATCCATTGACACGACTTACTGCTATAGCACATTGCGATCAATGCCCTTACCTATATTTATGTTAACATTTAGTTAAGGATGTGCATTTAGTATTAAATATACTTTATTAAGAGTAGAATATACCTTCTTAAGTTACAATATACTGTTTAATGACAAGCAATAATGTGCCTAACGAGAAATATCATATCGCGTATTAACGCTCCATTATAATGGTCTTTGCCTTCATTCATCTGAAATGCAGGAATTCACCAGTAATAACTACATCATGTGGAGTAAATAGTAATATACCAAACTGCAGTACACAGCTGAGTGGTCTGCAGCGATATGTATATTTAGAAATGCTTTCAAGGATAGGCAGGTTACTTAATGTTAAAAGTAATGGTTGGTTTATTTATTCATCATGTGTAGATTTTTTTGTTTGGACTTACAACTTATAAGTTAGCTTCCACTGTTTAGTGAGATGTTGCAGCCAAATGAATTGTTTTATTGGATAATTGTTTGATAATTAATGCTACTCTTCTCGCCTAGTTCAGTATATAAAGGAAGAGTTTTGTATCTGTTATTATCTGAAGAAGCGTAGGTTTCACTACGCGAAAGCACTCATCTGTTTGTCGATGCAATAAATTATTGTTTTACTTTTACCACGGAGTATTGGAAGTGACTTTTTGATCGTGTTTAGACTTCCGTTTTTGTATCACACTATTATCGTTGGTTTTGTGACGGGAGTCTATTCAGCTTTGGAGCTGTTTCTTCTTTTCCTTGCACTTCTTATATATATATATATATATATATATATATATATATATATATATATATATATATATATATATATATATACATATACACATACATATATATATATATATATATATATATATATATATATATATTTATACACATATACATACATATATATATATATATATATATATATATATATATATATATATATATACATATACATACATATATATATATATATATATATATATATATATATATATATGTAAGGAACACCAAAAGATGAAAGCAAACATAAGGTTTGTGAAGGGAATCCTGAGCAAGTAAGGAATTATAAAGTGCTCGCAGCATATGTCACATAAAGCTGCACAAGTGAGAGTAGAGCACCGCTCTTCACACCAGAGGCAGGGTTATACCAGTGGCCATAACATCGTTAAAGAGCTATGTCAACATTGTAAACAGATGGAATGTAGTACATGTTGCGACCACCTACATTTGTAACCCGCAAATCATTTGTAATCCATAACACCAGGAAAGGCACGTATGTGCAAATATGAATGGATGGTGAGCCTGTGAATACACAAGGTGGTACAAAATGTGTATAGGGCCCCAACGCTCATGAGAGGGCAATGTGTAAAGGTGTGTCATGGCTGTGATATCAGGTGTATAATGGCTGTTATGCATGGAAACTCAACACAGGTGTGCAGGAGAAACTATGGATATGCGATTATGGACACAGGAGTGCGAGGGTAGGTTGCAGGGGGTTCAATGGAGCGGCCCGTGGAGGTCAGCTAGTACATAGGTGCGATTCCCAGATAGAGCGTTGTTTGTGTGGAGGCATGCGTGAATGGGCGTATCGTTGTTGGACGTTGTGCTTCAGGGCTGGCAGCCCGGCATGTAAAACCTATACGCCATCCTTGAGTGGAACGGAGTTCTGCTGTGATAACCCCAAACCAGGAAAAGCAGAAAGACACAACTACATGAAGACAACAATATGTTGACGTACAGTCACAGTAACATAAACACTCATCCTATCAACAGTAATAATATGAATGCGCACAGAAACAAACACAGTAGCAGGAATAATAGGCTGTGGATACGAGTAATAGGTCGAATGACACTGTATCACATCCCAGTTAGCAGCAACACCCGAGACATGAAAAACGTGCAACATCTGTCCGCTGTATAATGTGCAATATACTGATCACAAGTTCACCGGAGTGAAGTGTCGGTGTCATAATGACTAAGGCAATAGTATGCTGTTGAAGCAGAGATAAAACCCAATATGTATGTGTAAGTGTCCATGTCCGGGAAATGTATAGGTCAACGGATACACAGATGTATATATAGATAAAAACGTATATATACATATATCTATATTAATTTACATACACATATATATTCATACAGATATATATATATATATATATATATATATATATATATATACACACACACACAAGGATATACTATGGATATATATAGATAGATATATATACACAAACAACAGGTATTGATATATACACATACACAAAACAAAATATATATGTCAGTGTAGATATACACATGTACATAAATAGGTTACTTCACAGCAATTAGGGGTAACATATTTACGGCCCGGGCATATGTGACTGGGAGGTCCAATAAATAAACGTTGTACCCCCCACATCGCCCAGCTAGGCTGGACAGACATACAAACAGGCAATACATCAATACACTGCCGCTGTCCAAAACACCGGTAGGAAAGTACCAGTGGGAGAGATCTGCAAGGTCTACACTTTAAACATGGATAACGGTGTCTCTTGCAGGACCCCCAAAATTCAGGGTACGTGTGAATCTGCTGACATTGATATGAGCAGGATGTAGGTGTACATGGAACAGTAGGTTGTGCAAATGTGATAATACATGGGTTGACAAAACGTACATGTGTCCCGAGACGGGGAGAGTGGGCAATGTGTAGGGGTGAGCTCATACTCCAGCTGTGCTCGCAGTAAGTATTTGTCACGACTGCTGTAGAGGGGTGCCAGGTAGGTGGACCATAGGTATGCAATAATGGGCTTAAGTGTGCAGGTGCTGGTTGGCAGAGATGTAGTAGGCCCGCCCAGTGGAAGTCATTAATATTCCTGTGTGGGCATAGCATATACCTACACCTTCCAAACCTGAAGAGCAAATCTACCGGATAGTCTGTAAACGATTGGGGGATTACATAGAGACCAAATCAGTGCTGTGTACCTGATTAGCATGGATGTCCATAGCTATTTATCAGAATGTAACAAAGTCCAACTAAACACTTCCAGAACTAGTGATATTAGGTGAACAGGTAACGGAATACAGGTAATGACAGATGACAACATGTATAAGTCATAAACAGCATGTACCTCGACAAACGTAAATGAATACATATGCTCTGTGACTGAAAATGTGTCTGGTTAATAGAACCAATCATCTAAGTCTTTCCCACAGGGTGTTATGCATTGTTCCTGATACAGTGTTCATTCACACCCATTGGTATGTGAGTTCTGCTACTGATGGAAAGTGCATAATTTGCTGACCACCTTAGGTAGATGATAGCATAATAGAAGTGGTTCAACACCCATATGCCTGTGAGGGACACACCCGTCTGGGCAGTTGTGTCCTGCAAAATGACAGTTATGGCACATGGCCTGTGAGTTCGGGAATGGAGGCTATATAGTGTGTGTAGTGGTGTCAGACATTAATTTGTTGTATCAGAAACAGCTACATGTAATAGGAAACAGCATTATCAATTATAATGCTACATGAATAACCTTAACGTATGCAAACCGTGGAAGTCGTCCGTTTACTACTGGCTGTGGGTATGTGTTGCCTTGACACATGTGATAGCTCTACATATAGGGTCTATAGGGCCGCCACCATTCTGAATGGCCAAAGTGGAACCTGCACTGAAAAAATGTCAGACGTACCAGGGCAGAACATACCTACAGCCATGCATAGTACAGAAATATACATATCGGCACAAATCAAAGCATAGTCTAGTAGCAGTAAAGTTGCTTATGCTACTACATATGACATATCGACATGTCAGGTATACAAGATCTGTAACAAGCAACCAGTACAGACACGTACAACATGAGAATGTCCCCTAATTAGGACAGTTGCAATGGCTAGAGTATTGTCTATACCTCTCAACTGTCCCTGAATTTCAGGTACGTCCCTGAGTTTGACTGAAAGTTTAACTCTGTCCCTCTTAATCCCTCCTAAAATTAATGACTGTTGAAGGAAAGGTGGTGAATTACACTTACTGACTAATGACAATAAGTAAGAGTTATAAAGTACATTTACTTCAGAATATGTGTATTAAGTCATATGCTCTGATTCTGTCAATGTTTCAAGTTAATAGCACTACTTTTGTAAAAGTGTCCCTGATGTTTTCTAGACCTGTCCCTGATTCTGTAGAAATGTGTCCCCGATTGGTGGAGAGGTCTGGTATTGTCGCATGAGATATGCCTAATGAGGGACTGTCCCATGCAAATTGGGAAAGGTGTCACTTCTACAGTCTCCCGTCGTGCAATCTGAAAGGTGGACAACGTGCAGTAGGTATGCGGTAGCATGACTCGGCGGACAGCTGCGTTAACAAACTCAAGTCACATGTCAGCATTGCAGAGTATCGGTTCCCATGTATCAGGCAGATGGGAGCACATTGTATGAGGAACACGCATATAATATAATTACATCACTGGACAGGCCGCCCAGTCCATACAGTTGAACGCCTGCCGTCGCAAAATGGTTCTACATATCAGATACTGTAGTCATGTAGTCTGATGTAATACGCATCACAAGGGATTGCACACACCCAGCGTGAGTGACAAATTTAAGCGGAAATGTCGGTGAGCGAGTGGCTGTAAGCATGTTTGTCTACCAGTATGCCAGTAGTGCACTGTCAAAGAAATGTGGAGTCTAAACGTGTATAAGGTGCTGTGACCAGAGGTCAGCAGTGCTTAACACTGTGCAAACCCACTCACAACTGCTCCCACCTGCTGGAATGTGCCTTACCCAGTCCGTATCCAAAGGCGTCAGTCTGTCCGCAAACAAAGAACCGCCCTATTCATATGTTGGTAGCAGTATCCTGCGCACATAGCTCATGTGAATTAACAATAGACCATGGCATATGTACAGACAATAGACCACACACACACACACACACACACCATACAGCGCAGTCATCCAACAGTATAGCAATGTACTAGCAGATATGTCCGGACCACTGGTGTATGCATGCCTGGCCGTCCTGTGTTTCAGTGTGTGAGCATGCCCAGTATGACTGTTATGCATGTTGTCAACCGACATTACTGTCATACCATCATGTGTGTGAGCATGCCAAGTATAGTCAACTGTATTGCATGTGTCACATGTCCAGATAGTACTGTATTGCTGACCCCTCCGTTCTACACAGACAGGTGTCATGCTGTGTCTGCAGGGTAGCTAATGGTCATGTGGCATTGACAGTTGCTACAGGTCTGCATAGTGTGGGGGGACATCAAACCACAACCACAGTCCTACACAGCACCGTGGGTGGCACACATGACTCTCACATGTGTAGGTTTGACGGGGGGCACAGCCAACAGTTGTACACATCTGCCGCTACTGTACTGGTATGCCAGGTACTCCATGTTAGTGTGTGGACTTACCTAAATTGCTGGTTGGAGGGATACCAGTGTACGTCAGTTTTCAGCTTTAAATACCAGCACAGTGGTGTTGGACATACTAGCTTACACAACCTACATCAAACTGCCTGGCCTGCTGTAGTCTGTGTGTGTCTTAGGGGGTTGGGGTCATTCATTGGGCATATCCAGCATATCCATAGGCCATCGTACATCATTTGTCTGTATTGGTCCACATCTGTCCAGCTGCATGGAACGTGTGTGGGCTGTACGGACACACATGATGGTCAGGCCATAATCTGCAGTGGGTTAGGACACCCTGTGTACTACAGGCTACCATTGTGACCCCCGTATGTGCTACAGAGGTCATGGTGCCACTATGGATGTGTACTGTCTGCTGCCCTAACATTTGGCCACCACAGTCACTTGTATGCTCACATACATACCATAGCAATGGGTAAATGCACATTCTAATACAACTGCCACTTGTTAGGTCACTAAACATACCCTGAGTGTGTTCTGGACTTGAGGACAGTGCTGGAGGGCTGCCTATGTCGGATGCACACAGTGCACCTCCTATACATGGCCGAGCACAGGTAATGTCATGTTTGGCATCCATTGTACTGTGTGTGGGTCAGAGAGGAGAAATCTGTGGGTACCGACTGTGTCAGTGCATATGCCTTGTGTTTCCTCTTTGCCAAGGGAAGGTCATACTGTGCACGGGCTTTCGCCAACTGTGCCCTGCTCAGGTAGTTCCTTCACCAAGTCACACTGTGCCTGTACAGGCCTTGGCAGTAGTGTTGGGCTGTGTGGCCCTGCCTCATGCTGTTCCTGCTGCAACTGTTACTGCTGGATAAGATTGTGTAGCATAGCAAATACCATAACAACTTGTATGCATGTAGCTTGTGAATACTGCAGAGCTCCAACGGATGTGTCTGGATACCAGAACTGTGAACTGAGCATCCCAAACACATGCACAAGTATATGTCTTGCCTGTGCATCTGCCTCAGTATGGTGTGAGTGTTCAGGTGTGTGTGCATTGCTGATGGGTGTCATCAGCCACGACACCAGAGTTTACCCAGCATCCCCCACTTGGAGACTATAGGGGATGTCCATATTGGCATTGGTGTGCTACAGCTGTGTCAGAAGCCATATATCGGAATCATCATAGCTTCCAGGGCAGACAGCACACACATGCAATCTCATGCCCTGGCCATCGCATATGGCCTAGCTAATGGAGGGTATGCCCCTGCAGTGACTGTAGGCCCTACTCCGCTCACTGGGTGGTGCTATGATGTGTATGTGTGTGCAGGCTATAGCACCCAGTACTCCAGGGTAGTCATCCATCTGGTTGAACAGATGCATATTGCTGGTCTACTAATCACGTGTGTTGAGGACATGTACGTGCTCACTAGCATGTGTTGACATGGCATCTGTGAACTGGTGCAATACTCTGGATGCAGATGCCTGTGAGATACCCATGATATCCCCAGTAGTGCTGTGTGAGGTACCTGTGGCTAGTACACCTAGGCCAACACATACCGTGGTATCCACTGTGATGTGTTTCCCTTGGCCTGTTTGATGTGTCAGGTGTGGCAGGCACAGGTCAACAAGCTGCTGTAGGAGGTCTCTGTCCATCCCATAGTGCCCCACCATCCCCAGCCCATGTAGCCTCTGGTAAGTGACCCTGGGTCTATAAAGTCTTATGTCACCCCGGTAAGGGTTGTTCGGCAGCATACACATCCTCACTGCCCCAGCCTCCTGCACATGTTGGTATATGTTGCCTGCTGCAGCCCATCACATTTGGTTGGACTGTGTCATGAAATGTCCCCGCAGGTATACACCAGTGGTGTAGAGTGTGGACAAAACCTGTGTGTATGCTGCTTGCTCGCATTACTGTACTGTTCAGGTGTAGGCTGGCCATGTCATCTGCTGATTGTGCTGATCAACACCTGTTTGTGCAGCCTGTACACCCTGACTACCCCACCACTGCTGTCATACCTCCCAATGTCACCAGGCAAGTATAGACACACCCCTAGCTTAGGTATGCTAAGGCAGGAACACTCCCGAGGCACAGTTCTGCAATATACTTACAGTATGCCTGACCCCCCTCCCATGCTGTCAACTGTATTCGAGACCTGCACCCAGCTGACTACACACATACACTCCAGGGACCAGCATCACACCCTGGTGATAAATGGGATACACTATTGTCAACCTCATCTGCATAGTATAGTCTTCTAATGAATAGTTATATGACCCATACCGAACCTCCAAATGAATAATCACTACTCAGTGTCACTCAGATCTGTACACAACTGGCAACAGGTGCCTTACTATCACCATATTCGATGTCCCATGGTCTTCCCAGCAACAAAATAACTGGTGTCTACACGACTACAACCCGTGACCCTGTACACTACAGATGATGTGCATTACCACCACGCCATGGCAGATATACATAGATCCCAGGTTATCACGTACAGATCATCCGGCACAAACATTCAATAGTGCTGATGTCCCCAGACATATATGGTCACATCTATGTCCACCTCTGTATCTACATATATCATATATATTATTTGTATACATATATACATGGACATATATATATATATATATATATATATATATATATATATACATACACACATATACATGTACACACATATATAGATATGGCATTTATATCACAACACTGGGCCACATGACAGCAATGCATTAGACAGGAATGAAAAGGAAACTACATGTGCCACCTGCATCATGTAGTGTTGTTACTATCAAGGCACGTGTGTTTTGTTACATCACATGGGTCAGACCGTATTAAGGGTAAGAGTAGGGCTGCTGACAGTTACTCACCAGACCTATTGGCGAATGTATATGTTGACAACCCAGTGTCTTGGCAGAATATGCGGGCTGTGGACACTATATAGGTCAGCAACAAGACTCACTGAAAACATCACGCAGCTAGCCACCCACAGATACCAACACATACGGTATAACTGCCAAACACACACACCTGCCATGCCTTGGAATCGAGCACCTATCTGTCTAGTCTACTACACTACAGCATTATGCAGTAACAGAATGCGCTACCGAGTTCCAGCATCACCGCACTCCCACAGGCATACATCTAGGTGGATGACATCATCCGTAAAGGCAAAGATGCCGATAGGGAATGTATGGGGAGTGAGCCATCTAAAAACATTACTCTGTCCCCAGGCAGCTGGAACACACACACACACACACACACACACACACACACACACACACACACACACACACACACACACACACACACACACACACACACACACACACACACACACTCACACACACACACACACTTGGCAGGGCTGGGAGTTGAACATACACCTAACTACCTTATCACACTATAGCATTACGCAGTTAATGAATGCGCTGCCGAGATTACTGGAACACAGCACTCACAGAGGCATACTTCTAGGTGGATGACATCATCTGCAAAGGCAAAGACACCAATAGGGAATGTATGGGGAGTGAGCCATCTAAAAGCATCACTCTGTCCCCAGGCAACTGGAAACACACACACACACACACACACACACACACACACACACACACACACACACACACACACACACACACACACACACTCACACACACACACACACTTGGCAGGGCTGGGAGTTGAAAGTACAGTTTTGTACCTGCCATAAATGTAGATGTTCAAGTGTTCACACTGCTGCAGTCATCACACTTGGGTTATCCTGCCGTCAGGCGGTCCCGCAGTCAGCCAGAGTTCCAAAGTCTTGGTCTGGCGTCAGTTGCTGTCGCTTCTTCCCTGACATCAGTTTGCCAGGGGTATATAAGAGGCATCCAATGCCATTTTCTTCAGTTTTTCTTGCCCCAGATGTCAGGTGCCACCAAGTAGGTAGGCAATACATATTGCTAATAAAACATGTAAAAGGAATAAAAGGAATACCTTCAGGTACAAGCAAATACACCAGAAAGGTTGTACAGGATAGAAAAGGTATAGAAAAGTTCAGCTAGATCAGAGGGGATGGAGGGAGGGTAACCTGGACTGCAGCAGTGTGAACACTCGAACATCTACATTTTTTGGTAGGTACAAATCTGTACTATGTTCATCATGTTACACTGCTGAAGTCATCACACTTGGGTAGAATCCCAAAGCTAAGGATGAGTGGTGGAACTAAATAGGGTTTGGAGAGGCTAGTAGGTCCTGCAGAACTGCAGTGGCAAAGCCATCTCTGGTTTTAGAGTATAGAGGTAAGTGATAGTGCTTGGTGAAGGTGTGCACTGAACTCCAAGTTGCAGCCTCCAAAATATCCTTGGTTGATACCCCTCTGAGGAAGGCTGTTGATGTTGCTGTAGCCCTGGTGGAATGGGGCCTTATGTTACCAGGTACAGGTTTCTCATGGTGTGTGTAGCAGAAACGGATACAATGTCCTATCCATTTTGAAATGGTCTGTTTTGAGATAGCCTTTCCTTGTGATCCTGCAGCACAGGATACAAAGAGCTGGTCAGATTTTCTTAAAGCCTTAGTTTTATCCAAGTAGTAACGTAATTGCCTGTGAATGTCCAAAGAGTGTAGGAGCCTTATCCCTTTGTTCTGGGGGTTTGGATAAAAGGTGGGCAAATGAATGGTTTGGTTTAGGGCCCACACTGGATACCACCTTTGGCATAAAGGAAGGGTTAGTTCATAAAGAGACTCTGTCTTGATAAAAAATTATGAAAGGCTCCACTGCCATTAGGGCCTGTAGCTCTGAGACTCTCCGTGCTGAAGTTATTGCAAGCAGCAGGGCAGTTTTCCATGATAGAAACTGTAGATCAGCTGTAAAAGCTGGTTCAAAGGGCTGTAGTGTAAGTTTTTACAAAACAAAGTTGAGATCCCAAGTTGGTATTGGTGCTCTCCGGGGCGGTCTTGTGTTCTTAGCCCCTCTGAGGAACTGTCTTAGTAATGGATGTGAAAATATAGGAGGATCCGTGTTGTATTGAGCAGAAATATCTGAGGCGTGGATCTTAATAGATAAAAAGGAAGGTACTTTGTGCAACATCTCAGTTAAATATTGAAGAATCTGAGGAATATTTGGGACAAGGGGATTTTGGCCTTTAGCCTGGTTCCAGGCGCAGAATCTTTTCCATTTGTCTGAATATGCTTTCCTGGTACTGGGCCTCCTGGCCTCCAGAATGACATCCATCACAGCTTTAGAGAGAAGTGTTGACTGGTTGTTTAGGTAATTTGTCATGCAGCCAGATTTAAAGTCTTGAGCTGGCTGTGTAGAATCTGATTGTTTTGCTGAGTGAGCAGGTGAGGAATTGGAGGTAAAATCCATGGTGGGCCTTGAGCCATGTTCCTTAGTATTGGATACCAGTGTTGGTGTGGCCAGTCTGAAGCAATGAGTATCATTTGTGGCCTCTCTAATCTGGCTTTCAGCAGCACCTTTGCCAGAAGAGGCAGTGGATGGTCGTCTATCTCACATGTCAGTGTTGTCCCATATGACATACACCCATAGATGTCAGATATGTCACTGTCCACAGGGCTATGCAGACAACGGGTTGCATGTTTGGTATGTGGGGTATGTACTATGGGATAGTGAGACAATATTGCAGCTGGGACATGTCAGATGGCACATCACAATGTGTGCACCCATTGCAGGGGCATATCACACAATGGTGACTCCTGTGGGCTGCCCATATCCCAGCTCACTGTGTGGTACTGTTTGCATACCACACATGTGTTGTTCCAATGTATAGTACATATGCCTACATTGAACATCTCCACCGATGTATGCACAGCTGTCCACACATCTAGCAATGACAGATACTGTGGTTTCATGTCGGTGTTTCATTTAGTTTGTATATATTGCACATGGGTAGCCAGTGTGAATGATGACAGATGTGACCTGTATATCGTGACTGGACCATACATTATGTGTACATGTGTTAACTGGCCACATGGCATATAGATATATGCATTAACATGCCTGATACTGATAACTGTCTCACCTGCAATGGACTGATGTCAGTGCGGCACGTCAGAGGTACCCATATAGGGGTGACACAGCAGCTTGAACATTATCCATGACTGTATGACAGCCACAGGGTGCACTGTGCATGTTAACACATTCGCCTGTACAATAGCATATAGTATGCACATGTGTGCATACACAGGGTAGCATACTGTAGTATGCGGCATGTGTGTAAACATACCTTGCATATGATGTTACATTACATATTGTACAGTGGCACATGCAGCTAAATGGGATATAATAGTCATATCTGCAGTAGTGACTTACCAGGCAACTCCAAGCCCATTGGTTGGGAGACACCCACCTCCACGATGGTAGCTAGTGTTTGTGGATGTTGTTCTGAGGGTGTCCCCCAGGCTGGCCAGTAGCTCCTCGGTGTGTGTGAGTGGGGGCTAGGTTGGTAGGCCACCACCTGTTCCACCTTGTTCCCTGGCGATTGCATTGGCACGCTGTTTTGCATGTCGTATCAGGTCCGTGCAGTGTCTGTGCACCTGCTGGTAGGTGCGGTTATGTCCACCCACATCATTAACCCTCCTGTGAAGGTCCTGCCATAGGTCATCATGCTGCTGGGCAAGCTGTGGCACATGGCTGAACAACACCTCATAGTTCTCATGGAGGTATGGGATGAGGGCATCATCCTCCTGGTGGCTACACACTGGCAGGCATGAACGAGGCATTATCTGGAAAACATAATGATGGAGACAGGTCACAGTATCACAGAGATGTACAGAGATACAGCTGCAAATTCATTTGTATTAAATCTAGTACATCTGAGCAGTTATCTTTGCAAATCGTCATGACACTGACATGATTTCCATGTTTGTGTCACACAGATGTAACACCCGTTATGCATTGGATATCATCACCATATATGTGTGTCACCTCATTACATTTTTCATACTCCATGTGAATGCTGTCTTGATGTGGGCATGTCTGTTTGCATGTACTGGTTTTCATACCTATCAGCACATGCCTGGATGTGTCCACAGTAATGCTGTTGACCTTGATGCTGTGTATATGTCACATATCAGCACATACACTGCCGTAATGGACATGAGCAGTGACAATGCACACATACACACAGAAACCTTTACATGCATGTGTTTTGCCATATACATCTACATGGCACTGTACAGCAGTTCAACATCCTGCCATGTATCGTCTGTGTTGCACATGTGATAGACATGGGACAATGGCTAGCCGGACATTATTCGCAGGGATGGTTATCAACTATGGCATGTATGGGCAAGGTTTTCTAGCTGTATCTGACAGCCATTTTGCCACTGTGAGGTGCATCAGTGCCACATTACTGATCCAGACAGTTAATAACACATCTACCATGCGGTCATCGCACCATGTATGACAGAGATGACATGTGCAGCTTTGATGGAGAGGGTTGCATGGTATGGCAGGAGTATGTAACATGTATGGCACAGGGATCTGTCCAGCATGTGGCGATCCTTGTAGTAGGACGGTGGCTGTCCACGACGTATGTCTTTCAGATCAGGATATGTATGTGTAGCATGTCCAACATCACAGTGTAGCACATGTCTTTATGCAAGGTAGCCAGCATGCTGCATAGTGGAGGTGAGGATTGTGAAGGCTGGAATCGCCCATCCACGCATGGCCAATACCCTTTAAAGGTGATATGTGATCAGATATTGGTCACCCGAGTGCTGAGCATGCCTGTGCAATGATCTCCATGCTCATGGATGGCACCCTGTCATGACATGGGTGCTTCATATGACTACCTAATAGGCCTGGAGACGTTACCAACTCAGGGAGGTGAACTGCACAGCACCATCCCTTACACAGTGTCCATAATGTTGACTGCTGCCTATGTGGTAGTTAATGGGTACAGGGTTATTCACCTAGTGGTGACAATGCTATTATCAGCTGTCAGATTGTCTACATATGTCACACACCTCACCCACAAAGCCCAATCTGTATGTTGTCCACAACACTGAGACAACTATTGCTCCTCGGTCATGGACATTCACATCCTTACATACACAGATGCCTCCCATTTGTCTGTGTGGTATGGGCTTCACTGAGGGGGGAATACACAACATTAACCCTGTTTTACGGTAGCTGCCACTGGTGTGATATGCACATGTTACTCAGACACCTTTTGTGGTGTTGCTTCTGTCAACAGGCCACTTGTAGAACACTCCTGTGACATACGAAGGTACATCTAGTATACTCAGTGTAGCTGGAACATGGTATGGGTGATGATGTCCTATGACCTGTCACAGGTATGCTATGCAGTGTGAAATCATCCGTACTGTCATATACTTCTGTACTGCTAACATCTACATTGATAAAGGTTCATAGACTTGCAGACCATACTCAGCAGGGTAATAGTGCAGTGCCTCCAATTATGACTGACGTCTCCACTTGTGGGTTGCAGTGGGTTGATATTATCCAACACCCTATCTGTATTGCATATTCATGCTCAGCACTTGTTCAGAACATGTGAGCACTTCATGAGCTACTGATTATTATAGCACCCATTCCAACTCATGTCTTACAAGTACACTGTCTGTCCTCACATTTCCAGCTTGCTTACAGTACAACAGCTGTTGTACACACGTAACTCACATATCTTGTGAGACATGGTTGAATATACAGGCATGTCCAAGTGTCACGTACCAGTGCTATTGCCTGGCTATATGATGAATATGGCAAACATGTGGCAATAGAGCAATTGTCTCATGTACACAGTCAATGCTCACCTCCCAACATACGACACTACAGCCTGTGGGAGATGCACATATGTAGCCATGCTGGGGGTAATGCTCTCACCAACCCAGACTGGACCTAACATTCATGTGGGGACATTTAACATTTGCAACACACCCCACTCATCACATAGTCTCACTAGATCTCCACCACCACAGGCCACACATAGTATGAGTACGACATTTGCAGAACCTCTCCAT